>NC_044906.1:31947591-32003966 GCF_001633185.2 Quercus lobata | reverse complement strand
AGGAAATGAATGTAGAAGATTGCGAGATAATGAGTGCAATAGTTGCGATAGAAAGAGAAGAAGAAATTGAGGTCAATAGTGACGACAACATTATGTTTGCAAATCTCCAATCTCTGAGATTAAGGAATTTATTAAAGTTAAAGGGCTTCCTTTCTGTTGTTGATTCTCTTGTACTTTTCAATGGGAAGGTATGTTTAAGATTTAATTTTAAATTTTACTCTTTAAATGTTGATAAGTCTTCCACAACCCAAAAAATAAATAAAAAAGATAAGACCATGTATTGTTGATATGAAGACACATTTTCTTTTTGAAAATTGTACCAAATGTTCAGAAGTACTATTTTTGCTTCTTTTTTTCTTTTTTTTTTTTTTTTTTTTTTTTTTGTCAATATATAATCTTTTTTTATTTGTCTCATTTATCTGTTTGTTCCTTTTTATGAAAAATAAGGGTGTTTGACCGAACCACATTTGATTAGACGTCAATATGAACATGAATTACTTGATTTTTATATTGCACCAAACTTTGGTTCAACTGAAGTAATCTGATACCTTATCATAGATCAGGGTGTAATAAGTTTGCCTAGTGGAGTGACACCTTACCATTTACTGTTTTTTAAATGGGATTGTTCTACACAATAATAGTTATAGAAGTGTACAAAGTAATTTGGATACATTTTTAATTCATGTATTTTTGGAAGTTTTGATCGAATTTAAGTTCAATGAGAGAGAGAGAGAGAGAGAGAGAGTCCACTTAGGAAATTCAATTGAATTTCATCTCCAACTCGTTAGTACGGACATGATAATTGATTAAAATGTTGAAGAAATGAAAATCTGCATTGTCAGATAATACCTCTGTATTGAAAAAAGGAATTATTACTCTTCTTCCTTCATCTTTCTTATATTAGTCTCCTCTTTGTTATTAAGAATATAATTTAATTAATTTTTCATTTATGTACTCATTGTGTACTTGTGAATTGTAGGTTGTCTTTCCAAACTTAGAGGAATTGGAAATAAAGTGTATGGATAGCATGAAGATGATTTGGCCCGACCAACTCATTTTAGATTCCTTTTGCAAACTGGAAAATTTGACTGTTTCAAATTTCACAAATCTTACAAATATTCTTCCATCCAATATGCTGAGAACACTCCAGAATCTAAAACATTTGAAGATAGATAGTTGTGGCTCCATAGAAGAGGTATTTGATATCCAACGGACAAACAATGTTGAAGAAACACATGATATAGCAGCCACTGAACTTAGATCCTTAAAATTAATAAATCTAGGAAAATTGAAGCACGTGTGGAGTATGGATCCTCAAGGAATAATCACCTTTGCGAAATTACGTAAAATAGAAATTGGGGGTTGTTCCAGTCTAAAAAGTGTTTTTCCAACATCTGTGGCGAAGGCTCTTATGCAACTTGAGGAGCTAGAGATAAATGATTGTGCAATGGTGGAGGAAATCGTAGCAAAAGAAGAAGGAATAGAGACAACCACTTTGTTTGAATTCCCACAATTGAAAACTCTAATACTTCGTAATTTGCCTGAACTCAAGAGTTTTTATCAAGGAAAGCACATATTAGAGTGTCCGTTGTTGAATTACTTGCACATTTCCAAATGTGACAAACTGAAAATATTTGGTTCCAATAAGGAAAGCGTCGAAGAAACAAATGGGCTGGGCCATGATGTTGATGTAATTCAAGACCTCTTCTTTTTCGGCGAAAAGGTAACAACTTCCCTTGCATGTCTTTACATTTTGTTAATATATATATATATATACTCATTGGATCATATGTGGGTGTTGGATTATATGTGGGTGGAGTAGGTTGAGGTCAAGCCCAGTAGATTTATTATATGTGAATTGCGATCAAAGCAGAAAATTTTGGCAGTCTTGAAAATTGAGATGCCCCTCAATTGATAAAACCGGTATGTAATAAGCATAGGAATGATGAATTGTAGTGGTGTTATTGATGTTAGTTTAGGTTATTAAACATATAAAACATACTTCGACAGGATATTTGGAGATAGTAAAATAGTTTTTCCACGCAATTGTCATAATATTAGTTATGCCAAGTTTCTCATTACATTGCTATTACATATACAATTTTGAAAATCATTATTGGATACTACATATACTACAATATCAATTCACAATTATTATCTGTGAAATTCTACTAGATACAACACAAAATAAAATAATAAATTGGTCAAATAGAATCTCGCAAATTGAATAGAGATGAGGGCATGGGATCGTTTTGTTCAATTACAATTTGTTATGTTCAATATCTTCGCATATAAAATATCTTAATAGAAATAGTACAAAAAATATGTCCATTGTTAATATATATATATATATATATATATAAATTACCTAGTTAGTAATGGATTGTACATAGTCATGGTATATTACATAAATGACTTATAAATTTTAATTGTTTTTAGTTATACCAAAAAAAAAGGCTTATAAATATAAAATCATTCAAACTCTCTCTTCCTCTAATTTTATATATAGAGCTAAATATATGATTAGGTTATTTATGGTTTATTTATATTGGACTCCTTATTTTTTACACTAAATTAACTCATTTGGCACAAAAATTAAAAAACTTAGATTAAATGGGACATTTGACGCAAAATTAAACTCTAATTGAAATCCAATTTTTACACTAAATTAACTCACTTGGCACAAAAATTTAAAAATTTATATTAGATGGGACATGGGCGCAAAATTAGACTCTAATTGAATTTCAATTTGAAATTTAATTGGATTTTCTTTCAATTTTACCTATATTTATATATATAAAAGGATTCTCCATTTATAATAAAAACTTAAAAGAAAACTAATTTGGATTTTATTATTATTTATGTTTGATATAGAGAAGCTATTAAATTTTAGGCAAAACTACACTTACTATTAGTCCCTGAAGTTTACCCTCTAAGCAAAATTCATTCCTTAAGTTTCAAGTAAGTACTATTGGTCCCTCAAGTTTAAAAATTAAGCAATATAAGTCCTTTTGCTAACTATGATTAGTGTTATTGCCTATATGGCTAAAAGAATAATGATGTGGCATGAGGCAACTTAGGTGTCAAATGACACGTCACCTATTTAATTATAAGATTGCCACGTAATTTTTAATTGATTATTATTTATTATAATAATAAAAAATAAAAATAAAACTGCTTGACTTCAGGATTTTGGCCTCCCTTCCTCCCCTATTTTTCCTTTCTCCACTTTGCCGTCTTCTGGTCCTCCATTGGAGTCACCAAAGCACCTCAAAAAGCCAACAAAATTATGCTGGCAAAGTGAGTAGATCTACCCTCTCTCTCAAATCTAGATCATTGACCACAAATTCTTTCTGTTAATAGGAGTAGTCTGAGATTGGGTGTAAAAAACCCAACAAGTATTTTTGCAATAATTAAAATAAAATAAAAAAATAAAAAAACCTAATGATCCCACAGAGATTGATTTTGGGCTTTGCAAAAACTTTTTTTTAAAAAAGATATAAGTATAATACCTAAAATCATTCAAATATTTGAAGACTAATCAAATAGATTTAAATATTTTTATGTCATTTGTAGATCCTTGGATATAAAGCTTAAGAACAAAGAAATATAGAGAACTTTAGAGATTAGCAGCTAACAGAAATTGGTGAAGGACATAGAGATGCTTATGCTGGCTAATACAGTAACAACAATTGTTTGGAACAACAGGAAAGAGTGGCTAACAATGGTGGTGGCACTGGCAGCAAAACCTGTTGGCAAAAGATAAGAGAAGAGGAAGACGAAGGGTTGGCTAGGTCCCAATGGGTCACATGCTAAGCTGGCAAATTCACAAACTTAGACATCATATTGTAAAAGTCAAAATATGACATCATTATTTCATTAGCACTTAAGAATAAAATTAATGGAAGTTATCAAAAGAACTAACATAGCTCATTTTTTAAACTTAAGGGACCAATAATGTTCATTAGAGACTTTATGGACTAATCGTGCTCACAAGGTAAACTTCAGGGACCAATAATGTAGTTTTGCCTAAATTTTACTTTTTAGAAAATAATTACCAAATTAATATGAGTTGGTTAATTACCTAATGCTTACTCACGAGAGAGTTTTATTTTGACAATATATTTTGTGAAAACTTTCAGTTATTTATCATTTTTTTATGCATAATAGATTAAACATTTTTGGTTACAGTAATTTTCCCCCCTGAAATTTGTTTACTCAAATGCTTAAAGTTTTATGGGGATTAAGGACCATATCTGACTGTGACGACAGCATTATGTTTGCAAATCTCCATTCTCTGAAATTAAGGAATTTATTCAAGTTAAAAGGCTTCCTTTCTGTTGTTGATTCTCTTGTACTTCTCAACAGGAAGGTATGTTTAAGATTTAATTTTAAATTTTACTCTTTAAATGTTGATAAGTCTTCCACAACCTAAAAAATAAATAAAAAAGATAAGACTATGGATTGTTGATATGAAGACACATTTTCTTTTTGAAAACTGTACCAAATGTTCAGAAGTACTATTTCTGCTTTTTTTTTTTTGGTCAATATATAATCTTTTTTTTATTTGTCTCATTTATCCGTTTGTTCTTTTTTATGAAAAATAAAGGTGTTTGACCGAACCACATTTGATTAGACGTCAATATGAATATGAATTACTTGATTTTTATATTGCACCAAACTTTGGTTCAACTGAAGTAATCTGATACCTTATCATAAATTAGGGTGTAATGAGTATGCCTAGTGGAGTGGCACCTTACCATTTACTGTTTTTTAAATGGGATTGTTCTACACAATAATAGTTATAGAAGTGTACAAAGTAATTTGGATACATTTTTAATTCATGTATTTTTGGAAGTTTTGATCGAATTTAAGTTCAATGAGAGAGAGAGAGAGAGAGAGAGAGTCCACTTAGGAAATTCAATTGAATTTCATCTCCAACTCGTTAGTACGGACATGATAATTGATTAAAATGTTGAAGAAATGAAAATCTGCATTGTCAGATAATACCTCTGTATTGAAGAAAGGGATTATTACTCTTCTCCCCTCATCTTTCTTATATTAGTCTCCTCTTTGTTATTAAGAATATAATTTAATTAATTTTTCGTTTATGTACTCATTGTGTACTTGTGAATTGTAGGTTGTCTTTCCAAACTTGGAGGAATTGGAAATAAAGTGTATGGATAGCATGAAGATGATTTGGCCCGACCAACTCATTTTAGATTCCTTTTGCAAACTGGAAAATTTGACTGTTTCAAATTTCACCAATCTTACAAATATTCTTCCACCCAATATGCTGAGAACCCTCCAGAATCTAAAACATTTGAAGATAGATAGTTGTGGCTCCATAGAAGAGGTATTTGAGATCCAACGGATAAACAATGTTGAGGAAACACATGATATAGCAGCCACTGAATCCTTAAAATTAATAAATCTAGGAAAATTGAAGCACGTGTGGAGTATGGATCCTCAAGGAATAATCACCTTTGCGAAATTACGTAAAATAGAAATTAGGGGTTGTTCCAGTCTAAAAATTATTTTTCCAACATCTGTGGCAAAGGCTCTATGCAACTTGAGGAGCTAGAGATAAATGATTATGCAACGGTGGAGGAAATCATAGCAAAAGAAGACAACCACTTTGTTTGAATTCCCACAATTGAAAACTCTAATACTTCGTAATTTGCCTGAACTCAAGAGTTTTTATCAAGGAAAGCACATTTTACAGTGTCCGTTGTTGAATTACTTGCACATTTCCGAACGTGACAAACTGAAAAAATTTGGTTCCAATAAGGAAAGCGTCGAAGAAACAAATGGGCTGGGCCATGATGTTGGTGTAATTCAAGGCCTCTTCTTTTTCAGCGAAAAGGTAACAACTTCCCTTGCATGTCTTTACATTTTGTTAATATATATATATATATATGGGCCATGATGTTGGTGTAATTCAAGGCCTCTTCTTTTTCAGCGAAAAGGTAACAACTTCCCTTGCATGTCTTTACATTTTGTTAATATATATATATATATATATATATATATATATAGATATATATATATATATACTCATTGGATTATATGTGGGTGTTGGATTATATGTGGGTGGAGTAGGCTGAGGTCAAGCCCAGTAGATTTATTATATGTGAATTGCGATCAAAGCAGAAAATTTTGGTAATCTTGAAAATTGAGATGCCCCTCAATTGATAAAACCGGTATGTAATAAGCATAGGAATGATGAATTGTAGTGGTGCTATTGATGTTAGTTTAGGTTATTAAACATATAAAACATACTTCGACCGGATATTTGGAGGTATTAAAATAGTTTTTCCTTGCAATTGTCATGATATTAGTTATGCCAAGTTTCTCATTACATTCCTATTACATATACAATTTTGAAAATCACCATTGGATACTACATATACTACAATATCAATTCACAATTATTATCTGTGAAATTCTACTAGATACAACACAAAAGAAAATAATAAATTGGTCAAATAGAATCTCGCAAATTGAATAGAGATGAGTGCATGGGATCATTTTGTTCAATTACAGTTTGTTATGTTCAATATCTTCGCATATAAAATATCTTAATAGAAACAGTACAAAAAATATGTCCATTGTTAATATATATATATATATATATATATAAATTACCTAGTTAGTAATGGATTGTACATAGTCATGGTATATTACATAAATGACTTATAAATTTTAATTGTTTTTAGTTATACAAAAATATATATATATATATATATCATAAATATAAAATCATTCAAACTCTCTCTTCCTCTAATTTTATATATAGAGTTAAATATATGATTAGGTTTTTTATGGTTTATTTATATTGGACTCCTTATTTTTTACACTAAATTAACTCATTTGGCACAAAAATTAAAAAACTTAGATTAGATAGGACATTTGATGCAAAATTAAACTCTAATTGAAATCCAATTTTTACACTAAATTAACTCACTTGGCACAAAAAATTAAAAATTTATATTAGATGGAACACGGGCACACAATTAGACTCTAATTGAATTCCAATTTGAAATTTAATTGGATTTTCTCTCAACTTTACCTATATATATATATATATATATATATATAAGGATTCTCTATTTATAATAAAAACTTAAAAGAAAACTAATTTGGATTTTTATTATTATTTAGGCAAAACTACACTATTAGTCCTTGAAGTTTACCCTCTAAGCACAATTTGTCCCTTAAGTTTCAAGTGAGTACTATTGGTCCCTCAAATTTAAAAATTATGCAATATAAGTCCTTTTTCTAACTATGATTAGTGTTATTACCTACATGGCTAATAGAGTAATGATGTGGCACGTGGCAACTTAGGTATCAAATGACACATCACCTATTTAATTATAAGATTGCCACGTAATTTTTAATTGATTATTATTTATTATAATAAAAAAAATAAAATAAAATAAAAAATAAAAAAAACTGCTTGACTTCAGGATTTTGGCCTCCCTTCCTCCCCCATTTTTCCTTTCTCCACTTCGTTGTCTTCTGGTCCTCCAATGGAGTCACCAAAGCACCTCAAAAAGCCAACAAAATTATGCTGGCAAAGTGAGTAGATCTACCCTCTCTCTCAAATCTAGATTATTGACCACAAATTCTTTCTGTTAATAGGAGTAGTCTGAGATTGGGTGTAAAAAACCCAACAAATATTTTTGCAATAATTAAAAAATTAAAATAAAAAAATAAAAAAATAAAATAAAATAAAAAAACCTGATGATCCCACAGAGATTGATTTTGGGCTTTGCAAAAAAAATTTTTTTTTAAAAGGATATGTATAATACCTAAAATCATTCAAATATTTGAAGACTAATCAAATAGATTTAAATATTTTTATGTCATTTGTAGATCCTTGGAAATAAAGCTTAAGAACAAAGAAATATAGACAACTTTAGAGATTAGCAGCTAACGGAAATTGGTGAAGGACATAGAGATGCTTATGCTGGCTAATACAATAATAACAATTGTTTGGAACAAGAGGAAAGAGTGGCTAACAATGGTGGTGGCAATGGCATCAAAACCTGTTGGCAAAAGATAAGAGAAGAGGAAGACGAAGGGTTGGCTAGGTCCCAATGAGTCACATGCTAAGTTGGCAAATTCACAAACTTGGACATCATATTGTAAAAGTCAAAATATGACATCATTATTTCATTAGCCACTTAAGAATAAAATTAACGGAAGTTATCCAAAGGACTAACATAGCTCATTTTTTAAACTTAAGGGACCAATAATGTTCATTTGAGACTTTAGGGACTAATTGTGCTCACAAGGTAAATTTCAGGGACCAATAATGTAGATCCGCCTAAATTTTACTTGTCAAAAAATAATTACCAAATTAATATCAGTTGGTTACCTAATGCTTACTCACGAGAGAGTTTTATTTTGACAATATATTTTGTGAAAATTTTCAGTTATTTATAATTTTTTTATGCATAATAGATTAAACATGTTTGGTTAGAGTAATTTTTTTCCTTGAAATTTGTTTACTCAAATGCTTAAATTTTTATGGGGATTAAGGACCATATCTACTTTCACTTTTCTTGAAATATATGGTTTTTAATCGTTGGACTTATGGAAATATTGAACATCTATTAAGTTCAATTTGTTTCTAATAAAAAAAATAGTTTTACTTACAAACTAGTTTTCAATTTTGTTTTGACCAAGAAGAAATTCGTGAGTGTCTTGACATAATGATAAAAAAAAAAAAAACAATCATCACAAAACTAACCATACAAATTTCAAATTTATTTTGAATTTTGAAATTTTCCTATTTAATAATGCAAGCCTTATAATTTGGTTATGAGTGAATTTAGATGCATTTTGATGATTTCTTATTTGCTTAAAAAAGTAGTATAAAAAAACAATGGGAAAAGTATATTTATTTTTATTCACATGTGTGGGCCATCAAAATAGGTTCAAAATGTTCAGAAATCTGACTTTCGTCGCTTGCCAAATGAACTAAAACATTTAGACTGTTCTTCTTCTCATTCCCACACGTTCATCTTTTTTTTTCTTTTTCTTTTTTTTTTTTCTTTTTTTTTTCTGTATATGTTGACATCCAAAATTATGTCTACTATTTCTATTAAGTTAAAAATTAGAATGGTTAACTTTCCCATGTTCTTCTTCACTTCTAAATTTCAATATGAATAAGATTAGAATGATAATAAGTGGAAAATTGTCACTTTTTGATGTCTCTAAAAATGACGATAAGGGTTCAAATCACCCCACTCTTTTTTTGTTATTAAGAATGATGGTTAGTAGATATCAATTAATACTCCTTTGTTAGAGTTCAAAGCTCAAGTATATATTTTTCTGTGCAATTAACTAATGTCTCACTAAGTTCTTTAAATTTGCCTCTCTTAAATTAAAAGAATTTTGTCTTGTGTGACCTCTAATTTTCTGTTCTAGACACCATTGAAGCCAAATTCACTTTCCACAGCAATAATGGCAAAATTCTGTAGTGTCCCTTAAGCCTATGTGCGATGGATAGTCTCATGCAACAATGACATGACAAAATTTGTTTATTTGAGCATAATATCATTTCTTTATCAAATAAAAGAAAGGTAGTGGTTATGGTTTTAGAGAAAATGGTGGTTCAACTTGTCATTGGTTATCATTGGCCGAATGGAAAGAACCTATGTTTAGTTATGGAAAATGTTAAAATAGTGATCAATTTAACTACAAAAGGTTTATAAACTAATGTGGTAATGAATGTGATTAATAAAAATAATATCATATATATATATATATAAAATAAATAAATTTATTGATTATATTTTAGTAGTGTTTTAAAATTTACACATTTTAAAAAGATGTAATTCTATTGGCAAATTCTTGTTTAAGTCTTTACTCCAAAGTACTATTGATTTAATTGCTTGAGTCAAATAGAATGTGAATGTGTTGTTTTCTCCAATTCTTCATGATTAGTTCTGAATGACATGATGGTTGAACCAATGTGCATTGGTTAGCTATTCATATATTTTTCATTTTTTTTCCTTGGTTTTTATTTTTGATATGCTAGATCGAATTTGTCTTGTCCTAATTCAAATTGAACAAAACTTGGTTCAATTAGTTTATTATGTAATTTAATATTTTATTGCTTATCTCTAGCTTTAATATTTTATTGCTACCTCCTAGTGGAACTCAATTCATTCATATTAACGAAAGCTCTGCAGTATTAAATAATTTTCTTTGAATCGGTCCTTTTAAATGTTGCTTGGACTATTTCATTCTTTTTAATTTTTTAATTAATGTGCTGATATTTTTTCTGTACTTGAGTGATAGGAACCATATCCCTTGAATTTATTCAATTTAAATTAGTGCATGCGATGGATTTAGATGTCTAGATGATTTAGATACATCTAGTCCCTGTTCATTATTTCCTTAATTTGTTCATTACTTTGGCGTTTCCCCAGGATAAATTCCCGAACTTGGAAAGATTGAGATTGAATGAGGGCAATGCCATGAATGAGATATGTGGCGGACCGTCAGCAGAATTCTGTTGCAACCTTAAAGTAATTCACTTGTACGGAAACGGTGAAATTCCAAATGTAGAGGCTCCAATTGCAAGAGCAAGAGTATCAGATTTTCACAGATTAAAGAATATTGTGCCATTCTCATCCACATCTTCCCACTACTTAAAGGATTTGTATGTATATAGATCTGATGTATTGATTAGTTTATTAACTCCCTCAACAGCCAGAACTCTCGTGCAACTCCGATATATTCAAATTTGGGGTTGCAAAAGAATGACAGAAATAGTTGCAAATGAGGGAAGTGAAGCAGAAGCAGGAGATGAGATCGCTTTCAATAATTTGATATCTTTGAAATTTGTTAACTTGCCGAGTCTCACAGCCTTCCATTTGGGGAATCGCACCATCAAATTCCCATCATTGGTTTTAGTAAATGTTGACAACTGTCCTAAATTGAAGATTTTTTGTAGCGGAGTCTCAAGAGCATTTGCAGCAGTGGAGTTAAAAAGCTATAATGCTATTTTAGCTCCACCAATTTACCAAAAAATACTTGCAGCAGTGGAGGCAAAGCTAAAATTTTTAGCTGATTTGCTACAGTGCACATCTATAGATAGATGTGCACTGTAGCACACATCTAAAAAAAAAAAAAAAATTTAATCCAACTCCTATTAAAATAATAAAACTTACTCTATTTTTCTTCATTCTTTTATTCAATCTTCATGCCTCTCTCAGAGCTCTCATCTCTCTCACTCATCAAGCTCTCCACGCCATCGCCATCCCGTTGCTGTCCCAGCCCAGCCCACGCCGTCGCCGTCCCACGCTGTTACCGTCCACGCCGTCTGTCAAACTCTCATCTCTCTCATCTCCCAGCTCACGTCGTCGCCATCCCATCCCAGCCGCGACGAGGCCTGTTTGATACGACACTCGGTGTTTAGGTACCATTCGTTGCCGCCGTCGATGATGGAGTCGCCTGGCTCCATGAAAGAGGAGAGGGCAGCGATGGTTTGATCGACTGGGGAGCCGGCCTTGATGAGGATGATGATGGATCTGGGGCGCTGGATTGAGAGGACGAAGTCGCGAGGAGTGTAGTGTGGGCAGCATCAACGCGTGGGCTTGTGTGTCTTCGATTTGTGCTGGGTTTGTCTCCGGTTGGTGATTTTGTTTGGTCTGGATTGAGGATTTGGGTTTTTTTTTTTTTTCTCTGTTGTGTACTGCTGGTGTTGGTGCTGTGTGGTGGTGGTGGAGGATGTTTGTGCTGTGTGGTGGTGGTGGTGGTGGTGGTGATGATGATGATATATTATTTTGTTGTAGAAAAAATATTATTATTTTATTGTAGTAGAAATATTATTTTATTGTGATGGATATATTATTTTATTGTGTTGAAAGCTAAAATAGATCCACTGCTGCAACATGTGTGTAGGTAAAATAGATAAAGTAATTTTTGGTAAAGCTAAATTGCTAAAAATTTAACTCCACTGCTGTAAATGCTCTAAACACGCCAAATCTAACAAGCATGAAATTGGGTGGAAAGCACATATTCAAAAAGGAGGGGGATGGAGATTTTTATCTAAACGCTACAATAAAAGAGTATTGGGAGGCTAAATTGGAGACTTGCGACCAAAAGTCCGCTGAAAAGGTACGTTGCCGCAGTTTGTTATTAAATACCAACTTTGAGGTTATTAAAAATTAAAATAAAAAAGTAGTTTTTTTATAAATTTTTTTAAAAAAAAATTTGTAAGTGGCTGCAAATTAATTTACTTCCACTGCCATGTGTCATCATGATGATATCTCAGCTAGCTGAATTCAAAATATATAAAGTAATTAACTATTAGCATTTAGGTTGCCTTTAATTAAAAGGGTTATGCAAACGAGTGCTTTAAGGGCATTGATTAATAATTCATTTTAGGAAAATTTTGACATAATTTTTATGAAAAATGAAAAAAAAAATGTCAAAACATTAATTTCTTTTTTTTTCCCTATAAAAACTTTCTTTAAATGAATTATTAACCAATACTCTAACAACATTCGTTAGCATTGTCCTAATTAAAAAGCATCAAAATTTTCTATTCAAGTAGATGTCATTCAATTGCACCCACATTTAAACACAAACGTGGGCCTTCATTCATGCATATTGCCTTCTTCAAATTACTTAACACACACACACACACACAAAAACAATTATTTGGGTCTTTAGAGAGCCTTTTAATTTATAAGCATCTTAGAAAGAATAGTAGTCCGAGTATTCATTTTAAATCGGTATGAAGCTTACCCCTATGGCCCCTATAAAAGCTTCATCTATTCATCTCTTTCAAACAGTGGAGGCTCCACTTGAAGCCCAAGGGTCCATGATTTCAACCCCCTGAATTGGCAATATATATATATATATATATATATATAATTTTGTTTTAATTTTTTTGACCCTCTAAAATAAAATTTTGAACACCATGACCTTAAATGTTTTTTAAGTCCAACTAAAATAAATTTGAATATGATCGTGTTATCAATATCTTGGCCTTTAAAAAATGAAATAATAAAACTCAATAACAAACCAATTTGAGCTAAAATTTGGAAAAATAAAATAAAAATTAATAAGCTCAACAACGAAAGTAGAAATTTGTTAATTAAAAAACTTAGAAAAAAACCCATTTAGATCTTAGCAAATTTGAAATAAATCAATCAAATGGGAGATTAATTGATGAATGATTGTTTGGTTATATACATTGGAAGAGATGTAACTCGTAGAATTAATAATAAAAATATTATACTATGGTTTCAAAATATGAAACCTCATAAAAGGCAATTCTAAAACCTTTTTTTTTTTTTTTTGTGATGTGATATATTCAAGTTCTCTTTTGTTTTAGATTTTGTATCATTTATGTTTCTTATTAACTCCTAGAAAATAATTATGGAGCCGCAACTACTTCCAAATTATGTAATTAAAAAAAAAAGAAAAAAAAAAAGAGAGATAAACTCCCATATTGGTGTTGTAATTACTGTTGTTATTTGAAATGTAGTATCTTACAATCGTGCGGAATGTGAGAAATCTAATATGAATAGAGTTGACATTGGTTTTTGTGATTGCTGGATCTTGTCGCTTTTGGTTTTAGTTGATCTGCATATTTGGTGCATGAGATCGGAATATTGTTCATAATATGTTAACATCGTGCACTTTCATATCATGTTGTTTTTGGATTACTTTGTATCTTCTTCTTCTTCTTCCTTTTTTTTTTTAATTTTGAAATACTTTTATTGTAGACTGATGCTAGTGACGGTGAGGAGAGTGAACATGATGCTAATGATGACTTGGAGAGAGAAACTACTAGTGAAGTAGGGGGCACACAATGTGATGGAGAATGATCACTAGGGAGCAACTCAAACGAAGATGGATCTTCCCTTTTATTGATTGTTTTATTTCTGAGTGTTGTCTTTATGTGATTTATTTATTTTTGAAACCTATGTGATTGTTACACTATATAACTTTGTTGTAATTCTAGACTACTTAGTACTCCTTCCGTATTTGTAACCATGAATTTGTAAACTATTAACCTACGATGGACTAATTTTCACCAATTGTGACACTGTTATAGTTGGAGTCATATTTATATGTAAGTGGTATGGTTGGTCAATAGTCATGATAGACCTTATTTCTGAATTTGTATACTATTCGCTTATGATAGACCTTATTTGATGTTAATGTGATGTGTTACTGCTAAAGGTGTGTTATAATATTCACATGTATGTGGTGTAGTTGGTTAAATAGTGAAGTTTCACATTAGATAATGAGTTGTTTCTTCTCCAAAAAAAGAAAAAAAAGAAAAGAAAAAAAGATATGAGTTGTTAGTAGAACATAATTAGGCTAAACTCATAAACTTAAACTTTTGGATTCAATGGTGTTCCTACCAAGAAAGTCAATACTAGCCATATTAGCAATATATACCATATCGGTCATTAAACTGATACTAATATTTTTTAAAAAATTTACTAGACAAAATGTAGAATTGTGCCTTATTGTATTGGCCATATTGTAGATTTTTTGGGAATTTTGGGCAATATTGATGTTTCAGCCAATATAATAAAATAATTACATTGGTTAATGTACTTAGGATAATACTTAGGCTTATAAAATAAGTGCAATTTAGATTATATTTTGATAAAAATAAAAATAAATAAATCTTTGTATAGGAAAATGACAAAGATACAAGTTTTACTACATAATGTTTACAAACTGATATAACAATGAATGTGATTGGTAGACTTCAACCACCTTATAAAATAAATATTTGAATTGTCACTTTGTGATTGGTAACACACTAGTTTGTTAGCTCAATGTTGTAAAACTTATATCACTACTCATATATCTAACCCTCAAAATGGTACACTGGTATCAAAATATTTCATTTCTTTGGCCAAACCAAAATGACACAAAATTTACTCTCATGGTCCCTATATGTTATATGAATTACTAATTTGAATCTCCTCAAAGTGTTCTCACAATTGGAACCCATGCAGAGATTGCAGATGCTCATGTTTTGCTACTGATTCTTCAAAACCAATTTAAGAGAGAAAAAAATTGTCCAAAACATGAAAGTATCTATCGCAACAATTCTACCATATCAGCACCCTTGCGGGTGTTACAACTCAATGAACAAGTGACATCTACAAAATAGCCATGTTTGCAAAAAGTTGAATAAAAAAGTTACAAATTTAATTCAAATATGATTTCTTAAAAATTCAAATTAATATTCCACAAATTTTTTTAATCAAATTCATTTCCTATAAAGAGCCACATTGGTCACACGAATAAAGTTTACCAATTGGTTCTTTTTTGCTTACGATGAACAATCGGGACCCCAATCAAAGGAAGACATTCAGATCTATCGTGTGACAACAGGGATCTCATCTAACTTGGCCTCCCTCCTAGGATTGTATCATGAAATTAAAAGCCAACTGGGGACCTTGTCCTTATTGAGTGTTTTTTCTATTTTTTTGACAAATCCAAGATACTGTAAATTGAAAATTCATTTGTGTTTATATAATTTAGATTTTTGGAATATTGAGATGAGCAGAGTTTTGATCAGAAAAAAATAATAATAATAAATTTCAATTGTGAAGGTAGACCAAATTATGGAGGAAATCCCTTGGTGACCATAAATTACTTACAATGTGAGTGTGTTTGAGTAAAAATCAATTTTTAATTAACCTTGGTCCCTTGATTATGCCTTCAAGTTACTTGAAGTGAATATCTAACTTCGAAAACTAAGACATAGGGTTTAGAAATTTATAACTTAATAGGACTTGTTTCGAAATGCATGAGTTCACATGAGATTATCAGAATGAGAAAATCCTAATTCTCAAAGTTCCTAAATGACTAAGTTATGAACCTAATTTGCCTAAGTTATCTCGATGTAAACTAATGCACCGTAAATTAATCCAAAGAAAATTATCTCAAAGTAAAGTAAATTGTAGGAAATGTAAAGGATTCAAAATTAAATGATTATTCTAACGATAAATTGATTTGAATTGAGTAAATAGTAAATTATATAAAACTTCAATAAAAAAACTAATTATTGCACCAATCTACTTGAATACTTGAATAAATTATAAGACGAGTACAAGGAAATGAACCTACAAGCAATGCTTTAAAAAACAAATAGTTCAAAGAATCAAAAAGGGGGTTTCAAGGCTTATAAATAAGGTCGAATTGTGATTTTATAATTATTTAAAATACAAATAAAGGTAATAAATTTGTAAAAATTAGCAAAAGTTAGTAAAGCCATTTTCTTTACTAATCTTTTAGATTTAAAATGAAACCATTTTCAACATAAATTGATAAATTTCACATTCACATATAAAAACATAATTCTTGAAATACTTTTAAATTTAACAAATAATAATAGATTGCGAGATTTTCTATCTTTTAATCCAAGAAAATAGAGAGAGAAGAAATAACAAAAATAAAAACTTTTAATATCTAAAAGAAAAATAAATATATAATATAAAATCAAGAGAAGACATAACAATAACAGCTACCTAATGGTTAGCGTGCATGTCATTTAGTTTGCAAGAGTTGATACTTTGGGTTAAGTAATGTGTTATAGCTTGGTCAGAGAGTGTAATTAAGTGTGTGTGTGTGTTTAATAGTTAGTTTGTTTCTCCAAAAAAAAAAAAAAAAATGTTTGCAAGAGTTGGGGGTCAAAGGTTAAAGCTTAAAAGTTAAAACCCTCATCTCTCCCTTCTTTGGAATTTTTCGTTAAAAAATGGCATCCCTTGAATCAGTTGAATCATTACTTGTTCAACAATTCACTATTTAGACCAAAAATTCAAACGCTTCAAGACTTTAATTTAAAGTTGGCCAATTTTCTTAATTAAAAATTTGATCTGGGCTTGGCTAGTTTCCAATTAACCTAATTAGATTGGACGGTCTGGTATGATTTTAAAAACTATGCTTACAAACATAAAAGTTTTAAGGAAGTTTTTCAAAACGGTTTCTATTTCATTCTAATTTCTCGCTCTTGACTCTCTCTTGTCCCTAATCCCCCAAACTTGAGATTTTTGGGCTCAAATCTCTCATATCACATTTCTAGGATCTATCTTTAAGGTATTTTTAATTTCTCTTTCTCATTTTTAATTCATGAGTTTCGTTTTAGAGAGTTGAAGTTCAAAATTGGGAATATTGGAGTTTTTGAGCAAAAAACTTTTTTTTATCAATCGTTTTGCTTTGGTTGATTGAGATTTGATGTAATTGAGTGGTTTTGGCCCCTAAGGCATAATTCTCATGTATTTCTAGCAACTTTTTGAGGTGATCCCTCACTCTTTGAGTGTTCAAATAGGAGTGCACGCCATGTGTTCAGTGAAATGTCCAAAGAAATTTTCATTGTCATTTAAACTCCGATGAGTCTCAAGTTTTGACATTGTGTTATGTATGAGTCTAGGACATTACTCATGCATCATAACATCCTTTTCATCATAGAAATTGGTTTGTGCCAATTTTCTCATTTTGTCCATGTGTCTTGCATGCTTATTTGTGCTTATTTAAACGTTGTTTGTATGCACCCATACTTTGGATTTCTCGTAAGTTTGTTCATACATTCATTCCCCAATTGGTATTTGTTCTTATTCTTCTTGATCCCTTTGTCATTCATGAAAAAAAATGGGAGAAATTTTGGGACATCAGAGCACATGCATAGGACTAGATATATTGATATGGGGAGACACATTGATATTTACGCATTGTTGTTTTCTTTTGAGATGTTTATTTTTTTTTTTTTTGTTTGATGTTATGGTTTATCTTTTAGTACTTAGATACTATGTGCTTATACACAGTATTAACTTATAGTATTCACAAAAGTCTCCTAAAATTTTTAGGTAAACTAACTCAAAATTTTTTGATTTTTCTAGTTTAGCTAGGATGTTTTGTATGCACACGCATCAGACTCAATACATTATTTTTTACCATATTTAAATATTAGTGAAATAGAAAATCTAAAAATACAGAAAAAGGCTAAATATTTTTAAGTGGTGGATTTGAATATAATATTTTATTTTAATCGACCTTAGCTACAACTCAATTGTTTTGAAAATAATGTACCTTTTTGTTATATATTCTCATTACTCCTAGTCAAATTGTCAAAAAGTGTACAAGTTTTATAGTTCCAAGAAATGTTAGTGTTCATCTATCATAAAATTATTATCAAAATATCAAAACCACACATCATGATGGAGAGCAAATATCTTTATCAATATGTGTCAAAAATTGTATGAGAGAACCTAACATAAAAAAAAATAAAAAAAAATGAGAGAGAGAGAGAGAGAGAGAGAGAGCTCATTCTGGCGAAGTGAAACTCAATATTAAATTTTTTTGGTAATTTGTTGAGACTAATGCGTAGACTTTTTGTAGGTTTTTAGGTGTGTATATATATATATATATAAACGTATATAGCGAGAAACCATTATATATTTTAAAAATGTATGGTTTAAAGAAAGTATAAGTTAATACTGTGTATAATTTGAATCTCTTCTGAAAAAATTTATAATTTGAACCATACAATTGTGATTATTTATAATTATACCCGTGCATATATATGGGTTACACACTAGTAAATATATATTTTTTTTAGAGAGTTACAACCTATAGCGTCCGCTCCTAATGATAACTCTTTATCATCAGACCAAGACACCAATTAAATTTTGGTATAGGCAGAGATTGAACTCTAGATCTCTTATACAACCATCAAATATTTTACTAGTTGAGTTAACTGAAACCCACACATACTAGTAAATATAAGTCATACACGCAATAGCCTTTGAGTTAGTTTTATTTTATATTTTTGACTCTTAGAGTTATCTTTGGAGTACACACTTTGTTGTCCGCACAAAGTTCAGCATATAATAATAACCTCTAAGTTAGCTTTTTTTTTTTTTTTTTTTTTTTGTAACACTTAGAGTTACCTTTGGGGTTATATTGTTTCGTTGGGCAATTCCACGAAACAAATTTCATCTTGATTGGTATATATGCTGGTACGGAACAAATTTCATCTTAGGTAAGAGTTTTTCATTTGGATGGAAAATTGGATGAGAGTTAAACCATTTTTTATAATCCTTGTGGCTTAAGTAAACCAATACTTGTTTATATATATATATATATATATATATATATAAAAGAAATTAAACCACTTACATATGTAAATTATGCAAGACTTCAATCTTTTTTTTGATAATTCGATAGTTATAAAAATGGGAAAAGGGGATTTTGAATTGAAATATAAACTTATTCACATAATCATGAAAACTCGGATTTTGGCATGTAAAAACATGTTATGGTTCAAAATAAATTAGCATGTTATCAAATGGTCAAAAATCTGATTAATCAAGTTGCGCCATTGTGTTAATACAAATCAGTTTTTTTTATTAAAAAGAAAATCATTATTTCATGTGAATAATATTTTTTGGAGCATCATTTTGTTATATTCAAACCCCAATTTGTTTGGCATATACATATAAGTGAAATCCCACATTGAATAATAATGACAAGAGTGAGTGACTAATATAATATAGTTGGATCCAAATTCACAGACTTAACATTTTGGTTTTAGTGGTGTCCTAATAATATGTTTTATTAACTACTCAATTGGAATCTTCCTAAAAAGTTCTCTCTCCAACACAATCTAAGGATGTATGCCACCCAATGCCATCAAATAATACCATCATAGTAGAGAAAACAATAGTTCAAAAAATTATGTAGAAATTTGATTAAGGTATTCAAATTTTATATGTGTCGATACCATATTTTGTCCTTGTTTGATTTACAAGGAAAAAAAAAATTAGTTTGAGCTTTGAAAATTATAAAAATTGCATTTTTCATTTAGAAATTTGGGAAATCATAATAATTAAATTAATTTTTCTCTATTGGATGATGTATGCACAAGCTTTATGTTTGTTGGCCAAGTTTGATTAAACTGATCAACCAAAAATAAAAAATAAAAAACCAAAACTTAAAAATTAAAACAACCACAATTTCCATTTTATTATACTCAAATGCATCTCTCAAACTCCTTTGACCAAGATTTGACTAAACATTTGACCGTTTGATCATGCCTAACTCTAGGATGAGTCTAAAGTCAAGTGAATAATAATAATAATAAAAAAGAGTGAAATGTAATCACTTTTACTATAAATACCCCCTTATCAATCCTAGTTATTAGGAGGGAGGAAAATATGATTAAGACTCTTACATGCATGTTTCTTTGGTGTCTATTTTGTGTTCACTTTCCTTTTAAGCACAGGTGAGTAAATTTCAATTCCACTATTTAGTCATGGATTCCACAAAATAAAGGAGTAGAATATTGTACATGGTAATGCACAATGGTTAGGTTGTTTGCAATTTTTTTTTTTATATAATTTCTTGTACAATAATCTTAGTATGAGCAAAAGACCTATTGGAGGCCATTGTTCTCTATGCCATTGTTGTCATTTTTATTTAATAGAAAGGAATGTATTCTATCAAATTTAAAGGTACATCATTATATTAAATATGAACAAGATCATTTATTTTCTTATTGTATTGGTTTAGTTTTTATGACACATCTCCTCATACTTATTCCTTTGGCACCTACTACATCGAGCATTGCACATTTACCATCGTGGTATCTTCTACATCTAGCATTGTTTGACATTTGGAGCAAGTACTTTTTTAGGAAAATATGGCTAAATAAACAAGTTTTGATTCTACAATACAACCCCTAAAAAATTAGCAATGACAAAAATAAATAGATAAAGTTAGAAAGATCTCACAAACTATAAAATAACGCAAAATGCGTTGTCTTTTGTGCCACTCGGAGTAGTACTCGGTGCGAATGGCTCTCCTGGCCGAACAATCCTCTAGGATTAGACTATAGCAAATTCTTCAAGTTGGATGCACACCCAAGCAAGAAGAACTAAGAACAACCTTACTTGCCTTTTCTTAAAATTAACCAAAAAATTGAAGCTAAAATTTCTATGCAGAAAAACTAGAGCAAACAGAGGAAGGAGACGGCTAGAGAAGATGAAGAAAGACTTATGTGAATAGTGTGAGTTGCAGGGTTTTATAAGCCAACTAAGTGAAGGACTTGGGTTGTTCCAAGTTCCAATGGTTACTGTGCATGCCCAACGGGCAGCACATTAAATGCCCCCAACGGACTAAAAGGAAAAGAAATGGAAAAGGAATGAGGCCCAAGAGAGATATAGTAGACCCAAGCCTAAGCCTAAGCCAGCATCTAACCCATTGTATTCCAACTTACCAACTTAAGATATGCAAAGACTTATAAACTTATAACAAGGTTTATTCCTAACAAATGTGGGACACAAAGCAAAGGTTATGTGTTTGAAACACACTCACTCCAACACTTTTAATATTTATGAGGCGTTTTCTGATGACTTAATGCATAAAATAGATCACACCCAATGTACAAGACTTTTTTTTGTTAAGGTCTAAGAAAGGTGATTCACATGTAGTCTTAACCTAAATTTTAAGAGAGGTTGATTCCATACTCAAACTCATGATATAACGCTTGGACAAAAGAAAATTGTCATTACATAGAAACCCAACCTCCAATGACTCAAACCAATATTTTAAAATAAAATTAAAAAAAAAGGGGGTAAAGCATGGTGAAGACTTTTTTTTTGGGGGGGGGGGGGGAAGAGACAATCATAAAGTTTCAACATTTCTATTATATTTTATTTTTAATTTTTGCTCTTCAATATCTCTCTGTATGATAGGACTTCCAATTCCTAAGGCTAAACTACATGATTTGACAAAGAAATGCAAAAGGCATTCAATCTGTATGGAGAGATGCAAGGCGACTTATCCCGATGAGAAACTTATCTTTGCAACATGTGTGAGACAAGATTCCTTAGATTCCTTCTATTTCTGCTTTAGTGAAGAACAAAAAGTACTAAGACCACAACCACTAAAATCTAAAGAGTTTTTTCGTAATAGAAAACCTATAGAGTTTTTTCTTCCTGAACTAAAAAGTATGAGAATGACATGCAATAAGGACTAAATCTGTGTTAATAAATGCAAGAAAACGTACCCAAAGGTGATACTAATCTTTGCAACAAGTGTGAATAAAGGTTCGTCAAATGGCTTCTGTTTCTGCTTTAGTGAAGGATCTGAACAAATACTTAGAGAACGATATGAAAGTAATTTGGCTTTGACATGCAGCGATCACAAAACTTGTCATGTGAGATGTGGGAAGAAACACTTCTATAATGGAAGTATGAAGCCACACTTCTATCTCACTGGAAAATGTGCGAAAAATGAGTTCAGTCCCCACTTTTAATGCACAAAATGAGATGTATGATCATAATTGCATATGTATATTTAGAGTAATGTTACAAATACAAATTATTTTACAACATTTTTACAAACTGCTGATGTTACTTTATTATTTTTCAATTCTCTACAAGTTATAAAGAGTGGTTATATATATTTATAATCATAATTGAATTTGTGACAAGATCCTCAATTGAGACTACTCATATGGGTTTTAACTAAATGCAAAGATGTATCCATGTGTGTAACATGTTTATCATGTACAAGAAGTTTTATGTCCACTATTACTTTGTGTGCACCATGTAATATTTAAAATTTATATATAAAGAAAATGAAAATTTCACAAATATCATCGAAGTTCCAGAATTAACTAAAATAACAAGTTAGTGGTGAATGTGGACATCTCATCTGTGAAGATTATAACATATTAATTAAGATTATTTACCTTAATCATGAAAATGGAGACTTCTAAATGATATCTCAGCGTATCAATTAAGAAAATGCAATTTACATTCGAACAAATAGATTCTCAATGATCTTTTTCCCCCCATTTTCTGGTTGTGGGGTTAAGAGGGTTTGTTGGCATCCTACATGATGATATACAAAGTTTTAACCAAGCCACTGCTGGGCACGACGATCTCCACTACCTCCAACAGAATGCCGAATGCTGATCTTTTCAGTAGAATATTTTTGCTGAAGCCATTCAAATCCATTAACATCAAGTTTCCCATTTACAGATTTCCCTTGCTTTCTACGAGTTTGTTGTTCTCGTATAGAAGCCCAAAGTTTCTCTATGGCATCCCTTTGTCGAGTTGTGAACCTCGCTACATTATCAAATGCATGCTTAACTAAGATGTCTATAACTGTTTGGCACCTACAAAAGAAAAAACTTAACTCTTAGGATAAAAATTTTATAAAAATACATTGGAGAAGGCACAAAGCATGAGCATTTAAGAAACTCGAGAAACATTTCCTTGTACGTAGGCATTGACTATTACCACGGAGTCTTATATCGTCGAGCAGCAATCTCAAGACATGTAATCAAGGCCTCCCTTTGTGACTTGATGAATCTTTTATTCTCTTCTACTTCCTCATTGATCTTGGCTGTTGCATCTTTCTTTCCCTTAATGAAACCTTTTTTAACTACAGTAGAAAGCATAGCATCGAGCCCAAATGGATCAGACTCTTCCAAATGTTCTTCAGCTGGAACACCAAATAATACATCCTGCTTCATTGCACCATCTTCATCTGTCGATTCTGTTTCATCTTGCAGAGCTGCCGATTCATCTGTGTCATCATCCTCAGTTGCAACAGGGAGAATAGATATGGCTTCTTTAATCCGTCCAGCTGTTTTTGAAAACTATATGGACAAAACGAATAGTAAGCCATGGTTAAAAAAAATATGAAACATATGTTGGTAGTTCAGGACTACCACAAATGAAGTACTATAACATGTCCGTCATTATTAATCCTTGGGCCAAGCTATACCCCAAAACTAAAATATGATAAGAAGCACAAATTGTACTTTGAATTTCCTATATGAAAAGATGAAAATAAAAAACATGATGCATCAAAAATCAAGATCTACATCATCCAAGCAGCATTAGAAACACACCATAACAAAACTCGATGCCTATATGCCTATACGTCATCATCAATTGGATGACAACCAGGAAGTAAATAGAACATTCTTCATCACGGCTTACAAGTAAAACTTTCCGCTGCACTCCCAAGAACAGAGAAATATTAGGTAGTAGAAATAGGGGACGGACTATTTGAATCCTAAATATCTCTGTTGGAAAGACCATGAGGTGTCAGTTGAGCTCAAGGCCCTTGGCAGGAACAAAGATAAATTCAAGTCCCAAAAACCACTTAACCAATTGAAGCCACTGTCTCTAGGTTGTCTAAAAGTAATTGGCAAACTCATACTAAAATGGAAACCAAAATGAGTTCCCATACAACATAATTTTTCTATATTAAAAAAAAAAAAAAAATCATGTGGACATGAGCTTTCAATCTATTATAAATAAGTGTATTACATTCAGACAAAAATAAAATAAAAATCTAGATACAATTATCTGAAGAGAATAAATTTAAGCTGAACAACAAAAAATGTGCTTATGTTTATTTATTTAATTACAGTTATTACTGATTTTACGACGTTTTCTTATGGATTTTCATACATAAATCCATATAATAGAACTGCAAAAAAATCTTAGGCAATGATGTACCATGATAATGACAAGTATAATGAATCAAAGAACACTTATCAGTTTCCTAATCAGAGTAGAAGACAAAATAAGTCTAAAAATCGGATCACGGAATTAAAATCCTTGTCTATAATTTCCTATGTTGAGGCAGCCTCTTCTGACTTTCAATAGAAGTCAACATTATAATCAAATGCTGTCTTTGAAATTTGAAAGTTCCTCCGACTCCCCAATTTTTATAGCCTTGGATCAGAATATAACTAACATGAATATTTAGCATCAAATAGAAAGTCTACACACAAAAAGAAAAAAGAAAAAAGAAAAAAAAAAAGCATCACACAGAAAGAATCTAAACTGTGTTTTGCCCTTATTTTAATGGAGGTGACATCCCTATTCAATTTCATATGTCCATTTTCACCATATTTCAGAATTATTGTGATCCTAGTAAAATCTTAACTTGAGGGTAAAATTGTCAACATGCCTTAATTGCTCTTTCCTTACAAACATCTAGTGATCTACCTATGCTATTCCTCAGGGTAAACTTGTGAACCTTTTTAAGGAAGACGTATATATCCTTATCAGCACTCTCATCTAGGTATTTGTCAATCCAGCACAAAATCTAGTATCCTGAGTACTGTATTAGTCAGCCACTTGAATAATCTAAGCTTCTCTTTAAGCCAAAACTTTTACCCAGTGTAACATAACTGAAGAAGACTAGCATTTATGAAATTCTACAACAAGGAGAAATTAATCTTTTACTTAAACACACATTCATCATGTGCAAGACAACTAGTGACAAACTCAGGGAATTTCCTCTTCCCACAAGAGAGGATAGAGGGTGAGATCATGGTTCAAACTTTAAAAACCACTTAACTTACCAATAAAAAGAATGAGGAAACATGAAACCAAAGATCTGTGAGGTGCGAAAAACCAAGATCGGGGAAAAAAAGGATCAAAGCATAGACACAAGAACACCAGATTTATGTGATTCACCCAAATTATCAATGAAGCTTCTACATCTTCTACAATGAAGATAATAAAAGGAGTTACAAGGATTTTTTATTTTTTGATAGGCAAGAAAGTAATATTATTATTATTTTTTTGATAAGTTAGGCAAGAAAGTAATGTTATTATTATTATTTTTTGATAAGTTAGGCAAGAAAGTAATATTATTAAAAAAGAAATAGAAGAAAAAATACAGGGTGTTCACGATAATGAACAAAAAACAACTTAAAAAATAGAGAAACAAAGGACTCAAAAAGCTATGTTAAGAGACAATAGAAAATCATTAAGAGAAGAATAGTCCGAGAGACCCCCAGCACTGAGACCAATCTAAGAGAGTCCGTTGGCACCAATCTATCAATTGAGCCAAAGATTTCTCCGTATCCTTGAAAGAACGCCAATTATGTTTTGTCCAAATAATCCACATCAAATAGCCTGAAACCAAATTCCAAATATCGGAATTATGTTTCCCAAGCCATTGTTGCCAACACAATAATAAGTTAGCAACAAAACCTGGCATGACCCAATGAATCTCAAATAGCTGAAGCATATGCACCCACAGAGAATGAGCTAACGAACAAAAAATAAGAAGGTGATCCATAGATTCCACATTACAACATGTACAACAACGATTTGCCAAGGGGCGACTTCGAAGCATAAGATTATCCAATGTAAGAATCTAGTAATATATATTTAGTACAGTCTTATTCAAATATTACTAGGGTTACAAATTGCCCATGCGGCACATGGTAAGGTGTACAGTAGATCAAGCTCCACACACAACCAATCAAAATGTGCAAAACAGCCATGAGATTGACAACAGATTAATTATTTATTCATTTTTTCTTTGATATATAAACTGATAAAAATTTATCTGTCTCCATTTCTTTCATCTTCTATATTTATTCTCCTTTGGAATGGATTGTTTGAATTGTACCTTGGACTACAATTTCCTTCTTGGTCCTCTCTCACAGTTTCTGGTACCAATATTCATAGCTGAATCTGGAACTGCACTACTATAGCCTCTATATGGACTATTTGGGCGGGAAAGGAATGCTTTGGTAACATTCAAACCTAGGACCTAACCCTATAAGACCCCACCCCTTACCAGCTGGGCCAAGACCAAGGGCTAAAAGGAATAGGAAGAGTTCTTAAACCCATCTTGTTTAGGAGACTGATAACTTAGGCTTTGTTTGGGAGTAAAATGTATTTAAGGGAAAGGAATGGAATAGAATTAAGTAACTTTGTTTGAATGTTTTAAAATAAAGGAATGGAAGGTAAGTAACCTTATTTGGAAGTAACATATAGGGAAAGGAATGAAATCATTTTATGACAATATTACTATTAGACCCATATTTTAAAATAAATGGCTAAATATATAGGAGTATTTTGGAAGTTTTAGTAAAAAATTCATTAAATCTAATTCCTTTTCCTCCAATTCGAATGAAAATTTGAGGTTTTGAGGGAATAGAGAGGAATAAGTGTTCCCTCTTACCCATTCTATTCCCTCCAACTTAAACTCCCAAACAAGGAAATGGACTTTCCATTCCCTCCATTAAAACTCTCAAACAAAGAAAGGAAAAAATATTCTAAAATTATTCTTTTCATTCCTTCCTATTCCATTCATTTCCTTCCTCCCAAACCAACTGTCAATGAAACTAAGCTATTGCATAATAATTTTTGGAGCATCATAGTGTTTTCAAATAATTAAGCATGGTTAATTCCAAAACAAATAAGACTTCATATACAATGCAAAATCAATCAAGATTGACTGAAGAAAGAAGCATATGGTAAAATACTATTATCAATTTGCACTGGGGTTAATTCTTCTGTTGTCAATAGGTTACTTTCATGCCAGTCCTAACAGTTGATCTTTGACAATTCCAAAGACATAGCACGTAATCTGGCCCTCACATTAATTAGCTAAAAGCTCCTTGTCCAAACAAATGAGGTGCAACATCTAAAATCCATTAGATTCCTCACATATGCAACTGTGTAGAAGTGTGTGTGTAAGAAAGCACGTGCATGCAAAAGGACCCCGCAGACCTAGCCAGATGTAATCTCATTTTCATCTCTGGCTAAAAAAAAAAAGAGAAAAAGAAAAAGAAAATTATGCATGTGACAGAGCTAAGGCGACAAAAACTTTTTCCAGGGGGAAGAGAAAAAAAAAAAAAAAAAAAAGGCAAACACCATATTTGGTCCTTAAAGTTTGGCCAATTTACCAATCCCATCCCTAGAGCTTCAAAAGTAACAATTTCGTCATTAAAATGATGTAGAATTCTCCAAATTTGTCCCTAAAATCATAACTGTACAGTATGTTATGTACTTTTACTAACTCGTCATGCTTTGAGATCATCCTTATCTAATCAATGATAGCCAAAATGAAATGATTGAAAAGCTAGCAAAGTTAGAAGAATGAAATAATAATAGCTTATCCCTAATTTTATTGTTCATATGATTTTGTTTTGTTCAACGTTAAACATACAGCTAAATGAGATTATTATATTCAACAATTTTTTGTAATATTATCTTTCCACACTTTGCTATTAGCAAATTTCATGCAAGATTTTTTAGCCAAACCAAAATGTCAAAACACTAATTTGAGGAGGAAATTAGACCTATTCCAAAAGCTTAAAATGTTAGAAAATGATAAATTTAATCATTATTCTAATACTCGTCTTCCTGTGTAGACCCAGACTTCCCCTTTATAAGTGGAGCTCAATACATTGGATTTTTAAATAGGAGGTAGATTAAAGACCAGTCTCAAGCTTAGAACTACCTGGTTTGATACCATGATAAATTACCACTTCTCCCAAAAATTTCAGTTATTAGGATATAATAAATAATCATTATTCGAACAATACATAACATAAACTCATCATGTTGTTTAACTACATTGTTTTTGAAATCAATCATGTAATTTTGTATTTGTCTTTCTATGTTAGCATCACAACAAGCTTGACAGATGGGTTTATGTACACCTAAGTACAGTGCCATCATGCCGTCTTCTAACTCCATAATTTTAAAAGCTTTACATCACAAGACACCCCATACTACCTGAACCCACAGCCATGTCATGTGTTTAGATAGTCTAATCTCAAACAAGAGAGAGATAGATTTCCATTGACTCAATGTTTATATGAGCCAGATCTAAAAACAAGAATTTCAAAAAAGAATTTATTTTGGTAACTGCAAATTTTTTAGGTACATTTACATTAATGCATTATAGAAGTACTATCATACATAAAGAATAATTTTTATTAGTAAGAGGAGAATGTTAAGTACACAGGATATATACAAGAACTCTTAAAAAATTACAATCTAAAGTTCAAAAGATCAATACAAATAGTATCCAATTCCAAGCGAGACCTAAATCAACTCCCACAAACAATACCTGATAATTTCCATTTGACAAAAGAAAACTCATATATGTGGCAAGCTAAGTATGAATTCTAAAAAATACGAAGTGGACCAACACTGCCTAAGGCCTTCATACAAAGATCTAAGAAATAAGGACTTAGCTGAAACAAAATTGAGATTTTCAAATTTTGCTACTTGATTGGTAGCCAAATTATCCCTGGCAGAAAGCAAGCAACAAATAAACATACTGTTATATCATATAAACGTCATTCCATAGAGGAAAAATAATTTCAACTCCACTATGCCTTAAAGCCAAAAAGGACATAAATAGTATTTTTTTTCAAAGAACATCTATGGAATAGTTTTCCTTTTTTTATCTTTTGTTTTTTATTAATTTTTTGTTCATTTTATGGTTATATTAACTAGGGTATGACATAGAAAACAACATATATAATTGATAACCTTAAAATTGGTAGTAATAATGACATGACACAAAACAGCAGATGCAACACGTACAATATAAAAAATATATATTATCAATACTCATCATAAAAGGCAAACAATGTCAATAATCTGAAAGAAATTAAAGTTTCATTGCCTTGTAGAAAACATTGCCAAGATGACCTAAAGGCTGTATGGACTGGAATTAAAGAAATACAAGGGCTACATTTGATATCTTTAAAGATTTTAACCTTATTTAAGTTCTTTTCCTACTTCACAAGAAAACCAAACCCCTAGTCTCCAACGGAGCTCGTTTTCTTCTATCTTCATTTACACCAAAAAGAAAAGCACTTAAACAGCCTGACTTAACTTCATGCATATTAATGTTATGTACCCACTCATCGCTTTTTTCGTACATGTAACATATCAATATCAATGTCACCACAAACTCATTAAATAAGATTAAAAAAAAAAAATTACAAATACAATTTTAAATCAGATTTCTATATCCAACCCATTCAAACAAAGATTTCTTCATTCTTCTAAAACTACCAAGAAATTAAAGCAACATAGACGTTCAAGGGAAAATACTCGTGCACAAATTGACAATGTACATATTCCCATTCTGTAAATGGATAAGAGCGCTGTATTTGACTTTGATAAAAAAAAGTTATGCTGGTACATCAACTAAGACATGCTAAATTCTTGACATAACTTGTTGCATACCTTAATATGCTTCTCATTAACTCAAAATATGAAGAAAATTGTTAAATAAATGAATCAGCCAATAGAATGACTAAAAGGTAGCACAAGTAAAGTTCATACCACAAAGCTGTCATCAGTGTATAAATCATTTGCATCCACCACCATGATCATCCATGTAGTTAGTTGATTCTTTTGCTTCTTACTGAGACACTAAAATCAATAAATAAGTTTAGACAATTGATAAGGAAGATGTTTTCTTCTTAACAAAAGATTGATAAGTGATAACTAACAGAAAAATAAACTCATGTATGCAAAAAGACCAGAATCTTACTACTGTGACATCTTGTGCGGCTGAGAACAATGCATGATAATCTGCTTGCACTGAAGGATCTGTACAAGAAGTGGATGAAGACATTGCAGCTTCTAGTATGGCAAAGAAGTGATCACTAGTTCCTGGCTTCACACTTCCCGCTTGAATCAGCTGGATGGCCAACTTTGAAGCCTTACCAAACTTTGTGGGGTTCTTGATATGCGAAGCTATTTTTTGCATGGCCTCTATAATTTGCTTCTCTGAGGCATCAGTTGTGGTTTTGAACCTCAAGCGTTTTTCAGGTGCAGCAGCTGCGAATTACAATGAACATGTCAGCTTCATTTCAAGAGACTAATATTTCATAAGAGACACAAACAAGAAGATAAACAGAGTTTATATATGGTACAAATTCAAAATCAAAAAAAATGAGACATTCTACAGATCTATTTTGTCACTAAGAACATGTACGTGCAAAAGTAACAACATCGTGGGTTCTATGCTTTGATTTCTTGTATTGTCTTGCTATTCTAGTACACATCACCTAAGCAGGACTGAAGTTTGCATTGCTCAATTGAGTACATTATGCATTCCAAATACAACGAAAAATTCAAAGCTTAAAAATCCTTTTACTTTCTTTTTCCGCAATTTCTTACTAACCAAACATTCTCTATAGTCATTCAAATTCAACAAAACCTTCGACAGAAAGCATATCATCTTAAAGTCCATATACAAGCATCATGCTGGAACATCAACCCAGACAAACTCAAAATCTCTCACAGACCCGTACTCCAATTGAGTTAATGCAAAAAAGCAACACAAGAAAAAGAATCAAGATATTCAATTCAATCTTCAATGTTAAGACCCCAAAACACTCTTCTTCTTCTTCTTCTTTGGCTTTCTCAGCAACCAAACAAAATATGGAAGTAAAATCAGACAAATACAACAATGAAAAAAGCAAGACAAGTTGAAAGTCATGAAACCCATATTCCAAAAAGTGATTTTTGTTGCTTTCAGAGAGATGAATTTAACACCCAAAATTGAAAATCATGAAACCCATTTGCCAAAATGTAAATTATTTGCTTTTAAAGAGCTGAACTAAACACCCCAAAATTGAGTTTTGAAAACAAAAGGCAAAGCAGTTCCAAATAACAAAGTGGGGAAAGAAAGAATAGTAACCTTCTGGTTCTGGGAATGGCTCAGTGGGTTTGGGTTTGGGGCGCTTGAGTGCGCTCTTGAGGACTGGAATCGGAGGCGGAACTGGCGAAGAAAAAGAAGAAGAAGAAGTAGTAATAGTGTTGTGCAGTTGATGTTGTTGTTTTTCTTCTTCTTCTTCTTGTGGTTTTTGTTGGGAAGGAGGAGGCAAGCCTTCGAAGAGGTTGTCACCCATCTCTGACCTCTCTGTCTCTGTCTTTCTCTCTCTCTTTCTCTCTGGTGTCTCTGTAATCTGTATGTATCTGTGTGTAAAATTACTGGGCAACAAATTTACAAATCGAGGGTGTTTTTATTCGGGTGTGCGTTTAGATTGCCACAATTGTTTTTTTTTTTTTTTTTTTTTTGGGAAATTTGATGTATCCACAATCGGCCTCCCTTTTTTCTTTTTCTTTTTTTTTCTTTTTTTTTTTAAATAATAGTATTATTATTCGTATAAAAAAATAGTATTATTTTTACAAATTGTTTTTATTAATTAAGACTGTTTTTAAAATTAATTTTTTTTATAAAATTTTAGAATAAGGACATACTTTTTTGGTTAACAATTTTTTTTTTTTTTGATAGGATAACAAAATTTTTTTATGCTACTTAATAATATTTTTAAATTTTCTTTTTAGAATATTAAGTATGTTAACACACGGAGAGATGATAAGATTTTAAAAAACTAAAAGTCTAATATTTTTTAAAATATTAGTTTAATAATCAAGATTTTTTTTTTAAAGAACTAATCAAGATTTTTTAAAATTTTTATTTTTATTTTTATACAAGATAAAAATTCTACTCTAACTTAATCTAAGTGTATATGTATGTAAAGCTCACCCCAGTTTTTATCCTTCACACCTCACAAGTATTTATACTTGTGAAGTGACCATCGCACCAAAGTTATGCGGTAGTAATCAAGATTTTTTTTGAAAGTACTTGAAACATAGCTTTCTTCTTCTTCTTTTTCTTTTGTTTGAGAGAGAGAGAATCGTAGCCTTTTTTTATTAAATTTATTCCATGAGTTAGTTATTGACCTTCAACATAATGCAATCCAACATTTAATTTATAATAACACTCTTTTTATTTTGGGAGAAAATAAATTTAATTTTAGCAATATAAAACTATTCACAAAAAGTAGAATATCTTCCAACCATATCAATATTCCTTCCATCCTTTATCTCAATATATATATAAATATAAATATATATATATATATATGTGGGGCTAGAGAATTTGTGGTCCTGGCCCACTTTCCATTAGGGCCCTAGGCCCGTGCCGAGGAGAGTAGTTGCCGAGGACAAGTAGTGAAAGTCCAAATGGCCTAGAGATGCAGCCGAGGATGACCCTGTCCTCGGCATCCTAAGGCCTAAAAGGGAAGAACAACATGTCATCAAAGGCAGCCTCCAAAACGCTCCTAGAAGAAAAGGCGAGTAGAATGGGACTCGCACGGGGGTACAGTATGGGAGTGGTTCAAAGAAAAGACGTCACCTCCGCATTGAATGCGCCAACAAACGTCCTAGCCACATTGATGGGAAAAGACCCCTGAATAGTGTGGTTTCGGTTATTACAACTAACAAAAAGTGAGAGGAGGCGGCTGATGGGACAAGCACTCGAGTAGTTACCTGCCTGATCAACAGATGGAAGGTCAGGATTAACTGAGAAGGGCTATATAATGTAAGAATTCATGCGCCAAATAGGAGGCGGAGGCGATGGGAACAAAAAGTGAAAGGAATAATAAGAACATTAGGCTCATCGAAGGAGGGCCAAGAACTAAAGCCTCCTAGGCCGTGCTAAGGAAAAAACCTTCTTGGGTAAGCGCGGTTCACCCTTGTGCAATTACCATGAACACCATGACTAACCACTGTCTGGTGACCAAGGTCTAGCCTTTTAGCCCACTCTCTACAAATTTATTGTTTGGGCCTTTAACGTTCGAACCCAATAAACCAGTTTGGGGTTGTTACAAATTGAGTCCTTACAATTGGTGTCATCTGTGAGAAGGCTTGTGCGTTGGCACAGGCGGTGGTAGGATCAAGCCCCTGTTAAACAAGGGTCTGCGAAAGCCCCCCCATCATTTCCAGCAACCCGCTGTTGTTGCCCTCATATAAAGTTCCACTAGGGGCTACGCTTCGAAGCGCTAGTGGCACGGGCAGTTCTAGGGGCTTCCAGCATCAAGTCAATGCCTCACACCTTAGTCGAGGGACTAATCCTCAAAACTTGAAGAAAATCTAAGTTTTGGATAGAATCAAGGTCTTGCATGGTCCTCGGACTCAAACCTATGGGGAAACCAACTACTTAAAGAAAAAATCTAAGTTTTGGACAGAACCAAGGTCTTGCATGGTCCTCGGACTCAAACCTATGGGGAAACCAACTACTTAAAGAAAATCTAAGTTTTGGATAGAACCAAGGTCTTGCATAGTCCTCGGACTCAAACCTATGAGGAAACCAACTACTTAAAGAAAATCTAAGTTTTGGACAGAACCAAGGTCTTACATGGTCCTCGGACTCAAACCTATGAGGAAACTAACTACTTAAAGAAAATCTAAGTTTTGGACAGAACCAAGATCTTGCATGGTCTTCGGACTCAAACCTATGGGGAAACCAACTACTTAAAGAAAATCTAAGTTTTGGACAGAACCAAGGTCTTGCATGGTCCTCGGATTCAAACCTATGGGGAAACCAACTACTTAAAGAAAATCTAAGTTTTGGACAGAACCAAGGTCTTGCATGGTCCTCAGACTCAAACCTATGGGGAAACCAACTACTTAAAGAAAATCTAAGTTTTGGACAGAACCAAGGTCTTGCATGGTCCTCGGACTCAAACCTATAGAGAAACCAACTACTTAAAGAAAACATCTAAGTTTTGGACAGAACCAAAGTCTTGCATGGTCCTCAGACTCAAACCTATGGGGAAACCAACTACTTAAAGAAAATATAAGTTTTGGACAAAACTAAGGTCTTGCATGGTCCTCGGACTCAAACCTATGGAGAAACTAGATACTCCAAGAAAATCTAAGTACCAGGCTCGGCCTAACAACACACACGGCACCTCGGATGATGCCTTTAGTTCCCCAGAAGTATGTTCAGATACAAGTTTAATGCCCCATGGGTGAGGGTAAGTTAGAATTCTGGGATGTGATCCCAAATATATCATATGCACAACCATTCATACATGTTAAGGTAACTAGTTCAAAAACCATGAGATTCGCAACAATAGTAAATATCGGCAAGGGCAACGAACATGTAATTTAAAGGAAAAAGGAAGAAAAGAATTTCATACATGTGGTCAAAGAGTTTAATTACAAGCAAACTCTAAAATCCTCAAAACAAAAGGGAAACTAATTAACAGTTAAACTAGAAACAAATACAAAAGTTGGTCAGGGCTTCTACTTCTTCAATTTCGTTTTGGCCACATCCTGAGAAGGCCGACCAGGATTAGCCTCGGGGCCCTGGGAGACATCCCCTTCCTGGGAAGGCTGAGCAGGATTAGCCTCGGTGCCCTTGGAGACATCAACAAGGGGAATGGCCTGAAGGGGCTGAACAAAGAGGGTCGGCTCCTCGGCACCAGAGATCTGAGAACTGACTGTAGACTTGGCAGCCTCCTGAGGCATCTCAGGATTCAGACCTTCAGGTGCTTCTGTCGCCTCATGAGGCTCTCCTCCCTCAATCGACTTGCTAGGAACGACAATGAGCTGAGCAGCTTCTGACTGAGCAGCCTCAACCTCCTATGGAACACTTATAGCCTCGGAACTGGCGGAACCGGTCTCACGGATGGCTGGAGGATAAAATACGCTCTCCACCTTCTACAAGTCGGATGAAGCCTCCACCCCAGCTCGTTTGAGGGCCTCGTCCCAAACTTGGGAGCAGTATAGCCTGCATACACTAGGGATTTGAGTTTTAATGAGGGCCTTAGTTTCAGCCACCCCCGCATCGTAAGCCTCCTTCTCGGCCTTGTCCTTGGTAGTTTCGGCCTCGGTCTTGGCAAACTCAGCTTCTGTCTTGGCCCTTACGGTTTCATCCCTGGCCCATTCTGCCACGCCCTTAGCATTGTCTGCCTCGATCAGTTTCTTCTTTAAATCACTGATCTACTCCTTGGCAATCTCCAATTGCTCCTCGGTAGCAAGTAGGTGCCTCGTCTGTTCCTCGACTTGTTTTTGGGCACCAGTCAAACCCGCCTCGACACTATCCTTGGCTCTGGTTACGTCCTTTAAGTCCTCCCTGGCCTTCGCGAGGTCAGCCTCGGATTTTTTGAGGGTTCGTGCAGCTTCTATACGTTTATTGCGCTCAAGCTCTGTGGTCTTACTCTGCCCTTTAACTTTTTCCTCCATCCTATAGGTGGGCTAGATAGCCTGCCAATTGAGACAAACACATTATGAATGAGAATCTAGGAGCAAGAATCGACGAAGTCTTAGGTTTTAGGAGCCTTACCATACCCAGGTACCTCTTCACGCTGAGGAAAACCTCCTGCATTCTCATATTCTTCAACTCTTCCATATCAGTAGGAAGCAGCAGGGCCCTCTCTAACGTGTCGGCTACATAAGCGTCTTCGCCGTCCCCAAGGTTCCTAAGGGATGCATCTTCCATCAACGGCTCCCCGTGGAGCATTGGGGCAGGAAGCCAAGCACTCGGTGCGGATTGGGCATCGATCCCTTTCCCCTGGCCTTGATGCCCGATCTTTACGTGTCGGCTACATAAGCGCCTTTGCCGTCCCCTGGCCTTACCATACCCAGGTACCTCTTCACGCTGAGGAAAACCTCCTGCATTCTCATATTCTTCAACTCTTCCATATCAGTAGGAAGCAGCAGGGCCCTCTCTAACGTGTCGGCTACATAAGCGCCTTCGCCATCCCCAAGGTTCCTAAGGGATGCATCTTCCATCAACGGCTCCCCGTGAAGCATTGGGGCAGGAAGCCAAGCACTCGGTGCGGATTGGGCATCGATCCCTTTCCCCTGACCTTGATGCCCGATCTTTAACTATTTTTGAGTTCGCGGGGCTTCGTCCTCCTCTCGAGAGGATTGGGATTTCCCCCCATCCATTGGTTCCTTACCCTTGGAACTCCTCTTTCTCTTTGGGTCGGTAGGCTTAGGCCGAGGCAGACCTGATTGGAGAGGAGCAGGAAGTTTAGGGCGGCGAGATTGTGGCTACGACCTGGAAGGAGAAGACCTATTCTGGACAGGCTGGGGCTGGGGTGGGGGAGTTGGAACACTGGATTGTGACTTTCCTTGCGCACCCTTCCCCGGTTGACCCTTAATGAGGTCGAATAAGCTGGTCGGGGGCTTTCTCTTAAGACCCATCTTCACCCGAGAGGAGGTTCCCACTGACAACAGTTTCGCTTCGGACAAGTCAGGGTCACCCAAATCACCAAAAGGATCCTCGGATGGGTCAGCCTGGTCAAATACCCCAAATCCCTCCTCGGACAGACACAAATCACATTTATCTTCCGCTGCTTGGTGAGACGGGGAAGAGCCCGCCAACGGGATGCCCTCCGGGACAGGAGATCCTTCAGAGATCAAAAAACCGTGCTCGACTATAGTGATTTTCTGAAGCCGAGGATCGTTAACTCTAATCACGTGCTTTGGGGTGGCAAATGACTTCTGGATGGGATCGTACCCTAAGATTTTGTGAGCGGCTCTGACTTGACCATCCTCGTCATTTACAAAAACCGCCGCTTGGAGAACAGTCTCCAAATCCACCTGGTTGACCAGATGAAAGTGTCGGTGAAAGGCGTGTGGATCTACAATAAAAGGCATGTTCATGGTTAGTAACCGAACCACACAAAATTAAGACGGCGCAAAAGATTGGCCCCCTCCTACTCTCTACACCCCACCTGGTTCTCCCTCCACAATTGGGCAAGGAAGGCCATCGTGCCACTCCCCAGATACAATAAGAAAGTCCTTGTTCAACCCTTTGTTTGACTCGGGGAGGCACTGGATTAACCGAACCCTATCGTCTCTCATCTTCATGTAGTAGGATTTGCCCCTCAAATTTTGGAGATTGTAGCACTAATTTACGTCATGATGGGTTAGTCTTAGCCCCATTTTTTCGTTTAAGGCATCCACACAACCCAGAATCCTAAACATATTAGCAGCGCACTGGGTGGGAGCTAATCAGAAATGCCTAAGGTAACTCCTCATTACTGGCCCTATGGGGATTCTCATACCCCCCTCTATGAAGGCGAGAAGGGGAATTACCACCTCGCCCGTCCTTTTCTTAAGATGCCACTCTCCCTCCTTGCAGTACCTCAAACTTACGTTGGGGGGTATCCTATAGTCAGCGATGAACTTTTCCATCGCCTTTTCGATCTCAACCAACTTTTTCAATTTAACCATCTTTAGGAACTACTAAACAGACTCAGAGGGTGACGGGAGAAGGAGAGGAATAAGAGAAAAATAAACCCAGAAGAGAAAAAGGACGAGTTAGTGAGAACAGAAAACTTACAGAAAGGAGGAAAGGTTCCTCGGATAGGCTTTTTACGCTGGAGATAGACTTGAATTTAGATGAAAATTTGACTGAACCTAGGATATGTGCGCTAGAACTCTTAAGTGCGAAAGTGAAGAGACAAATCAGTTCTAAAAATTATTTATACCTCCCATCGAAAGTAACTGCACGAATTTTCCCGCCCATAAAGGTAAGAAAATCTCCACCGTTAGATTACCATCGCACCGTTGAACGTGGGAAGCACAGAGCCACCCGCATTTAATGAAGAGTTTCACCTTCCAAGGCTCCAAGAACGTGTCTCGGGCAGACGAAGAGTCTCTAGAATTGATAGATGACAAGGATTGACAAGCTATGACAGAGACTTGAGGTCATCAAAACCCTTTTCTCCGTCCGAGGATTCGGATAGCAGGATTTTGAGGGGCTATTGTGGGGCTAGAGAATTTGTGGTCTCGGCTCACTTTCCATTAGGGCCCAAGGCCCGTGCCGAGGAGAGTAGTTACCAAGGACAAGTAGTGAAAGTCCAAATGGTCTAGAGATATAGTCAAGGATGACCCTGTCCTCGGCATCCCAAGGCCTAAAAGGGAAGAACAACACGTCATCAAAGGCAGCCTCCAAAGCACTCCCAGAAGAAAAGGCGAGTAGAATGGGACTCGCACGGGGGTACAGTGTGGGAGTGGTTCAAAGAAAAGACGTTACCTCCGCATTAAATGCACCAACAAACGTCCTAGCCATATTGATGGAAAAAGACCCCTGAATAGTGTGGTTTCGGTTATTGCAACTAACAGAAAGTGAGAGGAGGCGGTTGATGGGACAAGCACTCGAGTAGTTACCTGCCTGATCAACAGATGGAAGGTCAGGATCAACTGAGAAGGGCTATATAATGTAAGAATTCATGCGCCAAGCAGGAGGCAGAGGCGATGGGAACAAAAAGTGAAAGGAATAATAAGAACATTAGGCTCATCAGAGGAGGGCCAAGAACTAAAACCTCCCAGGCCGTGCCAAGGAAAAAACCTTCTTGGGCAAGCGCGGTTCACCCTTGTGCAATTACCATGAACACCATGACTAACCACTGTCCGGTGACCAAGGCCTAGCCTTTTAACCCACTCTCTACAAATTTATTGTTTGGACCTTTAATGTTCGAACCCAATAAACCAGTTTGGGGTCGTTACAAATTGAGTCCTTACAAAATATATATATATATATATTCCTAACATGTTGACCTAAATAGTGAGCTATTAAATTTTCTTGAGAAATGTTACATCCATAATACTTTCATAACAAATCTTAGGTGATAAGTTGTTACTGGTTTTAATTTGAACATACCTTTGGAATTACTTTTTTGCCCACAAGTAACAACGTGTCACTTAAAATTTGTAATAAAAATGTTGTGGACGTAGCATTGTTCCTATGGACATGAGAGAAAGAAATATCACATAATAACCTCGCTTTGTTCCTTGTCAACTCATACAAGTTTGTTTGGCTTATTTGCTTAGTTTTTAGTTTTTATGTACAACTTGTTAAAACCTCATTTTTTTTCTCACTTTGTCAAGGTATAAGTATGCTTTAGCATACTTTCAACAAAAAAATATGTACCACAAATTCTATAACTCGAAGGGTTGTTAAAAGCTTCCGCTTCTTCCACATTCGATCCCATTGACTATAGTGATGTAATCTTTTTTCTTAAGTAATCTTTCTTTTGTGTCCATAAATTCAATAGTTACAATAAGGAGATAGGATTTGAACCTTATATGTTTCCTTGAAAACAAAATAAAGTACCAACCAATTAAGCTATAATTAAGAGGTGTTCACGTGCTGATCAATGTGGTTTCTACCATATTTAGCACTGCACCACGTGGTGCGGTTTTTCTAAAACTCTCACCACATCACACTTTAATAGATCGGTCACCATGTGGTATAGTGCAGTCTTTGATTGTGCGGTGTGGTGGAGTTTGGTTTGTTTTTTTTATATATATAACAAAGATATACTAAATATATTTAATATATGCTAAATATCTATTTAATATAGGTTAAATATTTATAAAATCTATATTAAATATAAAATAAAACTTATGTATTAATAGGTGTTGTACAATTTTAATATATAATATATATTTAATCAAACTAGAAGGCATAGTTCATATAATATATATTGTAGGGGCGGGTTTTGGATCCTCAGTCCAAAAGATAGATGGATTAAGGTCCAAAGAGCTCAAAACAATGAATTTGTAGAAAGTGGGCCAAAAGCTAGGTTTCAATGAATTGGACAACGCTCACAATGGACCAAAGTTATTGAGAAAGCAAGAAAAACAATGAAAAAAAAAGTTGTGAAACGAAATTCTTCCTTGGCAATGTCTGAGGAGAGTAGTACTTGGATATCTATATTTCTCTTAGACTTGGTTACAATTACAGTTCTTGGTGCTACAGTGTTTTCTTCCTTTCAATTATCAGATGCCCCTCTGCAATGGGATCCTTCTCCTTTATATTACCCCTCTTTCTTCTATCTCAGCCCTCCACGTGTAGATCAAATGGTTGGCTTTTGTCTTTATCCCATCAGCACCTTTCTGAAACTTTTAGTGGTAGCTGTAAGGCTGAACCTCACTGTTCAGGCATCACTTCCACATTAATGCGGCTAGAGAGTTAGTTACAAAACATTTAATGCGGTAGTAGCAGATTTTCCTCAAATATTTCTCACTTTCTTTTTACCTTATCCCTTCCTGATGCTTGTCCTTTCCATTAGAACTGCCCAGAGTGTTGCTATCGATGACAAATTAGCCCTTCTGACCTCTACTCTGTTAAGCTGAGGAGGCATTTGTCCTCAGACCACCTTCCTGAACCCTTATGACCAACAACCTTCCTCCATTCTCTAGCCTGTACTCCTATATCAATGTTCTCTTGTCCTCGGACAAGGCCCATGGCTCAATATACATTTCTGGGCCTATCCTCCCTACATATATATATATATATATATATAACATAAAATTATATATAGGTATATATATATGTGTGTGTGTGTGTGTGAGTGTAATGTGGTTACACCATTTTTGCGAGCGGTTTTGGTAAGTTTAAGTGCAGTCCAAGTGGTTTCGTGAACACCCCTGGCTACAAGACTTTTCGCAAACAAATATCCACTACCAAAACCTATTTTATTTGATGTACACGAATCCTAATATCCTATTCCTATTTGGCCAAGATTTCCTCTTTGTTCATTTATTATTATTATTATTATTGTATTAAAATAGAGATTATCACAATGTGACAAATTATTATTGGAGCATCAGTTTAGTTTAACACCGATTAGAACATAAAAATTTGACGATTCTTTATTAAAATTCATGTGTGTGACAAAGTGTGTGGTACCCGGCCAGTCGGTTATCACAATTCTATTTGATGTATGTCTCATCTCCTATGTAGTACTTCTTGTTTACCGACTCATAGGAAATACACAATGCATTTATAATATAAAACCTTGTATTCTTTGTTGATACTATACGTTTTTAGACCCCTTAAAACACAAGTTGTTTAATCTAGTTATTTAGCCAAGTAATTACTTAGATAAATTATTCAGATCTAGGTTAACACAAATAAATCATATCATGTAAATAATGCGGAAATATAAAGATCACAACGATATGATAACCTAGGAAACCAAATTGGTAAAAAACTTGGGGAGGATTTAACCTAACTATCCTCAAGGTAAAAACAGATCTACTATGAAAGAATTGAAGTTTGTACAATAGCGACTTAGACCACTAATATCCTATTGCTACCTCAAGTAGAAAACTTACTACCACAACCACGTGACAGCTCCAAGTCCACGAATTACTTCTTTCCTTGATTCACAGCAACCACAAGTACTCCCACTTGTGTTTTTCTTTAAGCTCTTGAAACAACAACTAAAGAGATCACCAAGCTCTCGACATCAATCTTCATCTTGATAACTCTAAGTGTGTATGAAGGCAAACATCTCTAGATCTCACAAGATATTCACAAACACAGCATGTCAACAACCTCTAAAACGTGGCTAGGGTTTTTCTTTTTATACTTGAAGCAAAACATAAAACCCTACATGTCATATGTGCTTGGACTGAGTTAGAAATTCTGTAGAAAAAAACAATCTGCACGAGGTTCAATCGATTGAGCCTTACAAAAATTGAATAGTAATTTCCTGCAATTACTCGTTTCCAACTTTACACATAAACACACTTTGAGCAGCCTCAATCTAGACTCTAAGTTTTAATCATGGTTTGCCAATATTACACATGGAAGTTCTAAAACATTTAGTTCCTAAAGTCTTAGAACCTAAGGGATACGAAGGAAGGTTTCCATGTTATGGATCACAAAAACTACATAGCTGCGGACATGATATCTGAATTGCCAGACTATCTTCAACAACATATTCTGTCTTACCTTTCCATCAACGAAGTTGTTCAATCCTCTGTACTTTCTAAGAGATGGAAACATGTATGGACTGCAGTTCCAGTCTTGGGATTTAACATAATCTTGTTTGGTTCCACAGACAACAAGAAAAATCTGGATATTCAGAGAAAGTTAAAGGACTTCTATATTTTTGTGGAAAATCTTTAGAAAGCCGTCATAAGCAAAGGCTGACTATAAGGGAATTTATATTTACTCACGGCTTGGACAAATGGAGTTTGAATTCTCGTGTTGACTGTTGGATTAACTATGTGGTTAAGAGTGATGTCAAGAAATTGAGCCTTCATTTTGCAGCAGGATATTATGACTTACCTAGCGTTTTGGTTGCAAAATCCATAACCGTGTTGATTTTAAGGCAGTGTAAGTTGGATGCAAACTGTGGTGATATAAACTTGCCCTTTTTGAAAAAACTGTCTTTATCTTACGTTGATGCAGATGATAAAACTATTCAAAAACTAGTTGCTGGGAGTCCTGTGATAGAAGACATGAAATTTTTGAAGTGCCACGGATTGAAAAGTATAAAGTTCTCCGGTCTCATTAAAGCCAAGTCGATTGAGGTGGAACTCAATGATGATCTTGAGAGACTTGAGTTGGAAGCATCAAATCTTTGTCGTGTAGTTATATCTCAGACTAAACAATGTGAGATCAATCTGCTCTCTTCTAATAATGTGAGGATGCTAACATTAAGTGCACCAAACATAACAGACAAGTGGTTACACAATCATTTTTCTCAACTTCCACTAATTGAGTACTTGAGCATATATAGTCATACGCTGGAAAGACTTAAGATTTTGTGAGAGTGCCCTTTTTTAGGATACTCAGGCCCAAGGATCCCGGGCCCAAATAAAAAGAGGGATTTGGTGGACTGGGCCTTGACTCACCGCAGCTAACGAGCTGTTTAAGAATCAAGTAGGTACAGAGAATACTCCTGACAATATAAAAAAAATGACAAACAAGGATATCGTAGAATGCCCAAAAATGTTAGCAACGTAAATTCAGAACAAAGACAGGATTAGCAAAACGATAAAGAAAAGGTGCAGTGGGGATCCTAGGAGTTATGAGGCAGTATTTCATTAACAAGTTATCTGTTTGATTACAGAAAGCTCACTAGGACGTGATACAAGGTCCAATCAAGCTCAAAAATTGCAGTCTTGAATGGCTATTTCAGCCTTCAAAACTTGCAAAGTTTGATTCCTGTTGAATCCGAGTATGTGCAATAGTGGCCTTTACAGGATATCGGGAAGAAGTATTTCGTTCTTCCCTTAGTATTTTTCTTTCTGGATGGATTTTTCTGATGGTTCTTCCTAGAGAGTTTCTTCTTTTTTTTGTGTGTTTCTTTTCCTTTTTCTTGCTGCCTTCTTCACGACCCGTCCCCTCCTTTTATAATGGAGTTTTTCTGGGTGTCCCGGGTTCCCCTGTTTTGTTCTTTTGCAAACAGAGCATGTTCTGTCTCTGTCGCCTCGGTAAGTCCCTTTGCCGTTTTTTTCTCACTCTTTCCTTCTCTTGGTTCTGATTCCTTCGAAAGCTTCTGGTTGGCCATCCTCTTTGGGACGTGCTGAGGTATGCCCTTCTCGGTATCCTCATTTCTGGCGTATTCCTTTCTTTCCTATTTGGGCGGAATCCTGTTCTGCCATTTTTGAAAGTCATTCGTTGCCATTCTTTCTTCCCTGTCCTGGTTTCCCGAGGCCCCTTTTGCTGTCTGTGCCATGAAAGGTCGCTTGCGTTTCTTGTTCTTTTCTTTTCCTGTCTTCTTTCTACCGATCTGTCCCAGTCTTCTCTTTTTTCTTTTTTTATTTGTGCTTGAAGGGATTTGAGGATCCTTGTTTCTTTATATTTTGCCGTGGTCTCTTTTTGGGATGATTCTTCCTTTTCTGGGCTTCAGGATCCTCTGGGCCTTCCTTTTGCCTCCCATGGGTCATCCGTGCCTATTACTTTTGGGCTTAGCCTAAGATTTTCCTTTTGGGCTTGACTTGTTCTTTTGTTTTTGGGCTTATTTCATTATGACCTATTTTAGACCTCAACATTTAGCCCCCCGAGCTCGTGGGTTGCCTGAAACCCACGCGTGAGTGATTTAGGTTTCCTAGGACTCTCATGGTATCCCCCTTTCCTTTGACTTCTACTGGATTTCCTTCCTTTTTAATTGGGATCCCGGCCCTTTTCTACTGCTTTTAGTTGCCTCCTTTTTGCGTGTTGCATTCCCTTATCATTATTACCTCTCGCAGCTTCCTCTTTATACGGGACGTGGCAGTTGGGTATTTGAGGTAAAACTCCTCTACCCACTTTTCTCGTTTCCCGTTATCCCTCATTAATAACTGCTGATCACTTCAAATTAAATTTCTTGGCAACTGGCGCGTCTTTCCATAAACTGTTTTTCCCCAACTGCTATTTGCGCCTTTATTGTAGCCGTTTCACCTTATCACTTTGCTTCTCTGAGTTTTTCACTCTGTGTTTCTCTTTCTTTTTTCTCTTCTTCTCCGTTACTCTGGTCTTCTTCCCTTTCGCACTTTCAATCTTTTTTCTTCTCAGAGCGCGTGTTGTTTCGATGGCTTCTTCTTCTTCTCGAAAGAGGAGAGAGCGTACTCCCAGTCCTTCTGAGGGTGAAGGTTCTTCTGGTTCTGCTCCGAGTGATTCTCACGAGGTTACTGAACGTCCGGCCTTCCCTTTACGGGATCCTTGGTATTCTCTCAGCGCATTTTTTCCTCATATATCTCATGGTGAGGCTCCTCCATCCCCTCACGTTTGGATGTTTTCTGGTCAAGCGGGTTTCGCTGGTTCCGCCCAAGTTCCTGACCCTAGAGAGATTTTTGATCTCCAGATCAGACAAGGAATCCGAGAGGCGGTTCCTATTTTCTTTGATTTTGTTCCAGGAAAGATTCAGGGCTGGCCTATATGGGTAGACAAAGAACTGTCTGATGCTGAGTTTGTGGGTCGTTTGGAGCGCGCCGGTATCCTAAAGGCAGTGGCTATTTCCAGAAACCTTGAGGGCTTCAGAGACGCCAAAGGGCTCAGGCATCTGGTACGTCGTTGGTGCCCTTCCCTTCATACTTTTTTCTTTTCTACTGGTGAATTAACAGTCACCTTGGAGGATGTGGTTAATAACTTCCTCCTCCCGGTGTTTGGTGAAGAGAATCCCTTTGATATTGACCTTTCTGGTGAGGATCTCATGGTAGAAGAGAAATTATTTGGTCATTTTGGTGGTCGCGCCGCTTCTTCTGGTGGCAAGCCGGCTAGGATGGGGAGATGGGTGATGACCCTCTCTCGTGAAAAAGATAAGGAAGTGAGGTGGGCCGGTTTCCTGGCTTTTTGGCTTAGTAAGTTTTTGTTCAGTGAGTTCCCTGGGTACGGAGTTAAGTCTTCGTTTTTTCCATTGGCAATCAAGTTGGCTCGAGGTACCCAGTATCCTTTGGCCCCTCTGTTTTTGGGTCATGTTTATTCTCAATTGGACCAGCTTCATGGAGATGAGGCTGAGGGTGACTCTTGTTATGTGATCACTTCGTCTCTTCACTGTGCTATCCTTCAGATTTTCATGTGGGACCGTTCTGCAGCTACTTTGGCTAAGTGCAGGAATTTGAAGTTTGTGAAAGACAAGTTCCAAGGATCCCCCGACATAGTGAAGGGTCTTTGTGGCAATTCTACCGATGCCTTTCCCATTATTTTTCGTTGGATCAGCTTGAAGGGTGGTGGTCTCAATCTTGTGGAGTTGTTTGACCAAGCAGGGAGCTTATATTGGAGATCCCCTCGTGAGTTTGGTCCTGGCTTTGCATGTGATTCTGTGTTGTCTTCTTTTTTATCTTCTACAGGTAATACCTTTGACTTGCGCCGTGGTGATGAGGGCAGTCTGGCTTATCTTGCCTGCATTAGCCCCTCCTGGCTTCTTGTGCCTTCTTCAAGTGGCCCAAAATATACTCATTATTCAGCACACCGGGTGCTCCAGCAATTTGGTTTTGATCAGGACATTCCTCCAGTCTTTAAGGATGTGGTGCCATCCCTTCCTTCCTTGGATCCTTTCTTGAGGCTGCAAGCCTTTTCTTATTGGTCACGGAGGAGCCTCCAATTTGCAGTGCCTAACTCCCAAAGAGGAGTCTTTGCTTCTAGTGGCTATACGAGTTATTGGAGGAGAGTGCAAAAGTCCTTTGTTGATTATGTTGGCACTGGCACAGTTCGGGATGTCCCGAATCCTAGCATTGTTTCTGCTCCTACATCCAATAGACGTTTATCCCTTCCTACTGCTGGGATTGTTTCTGCTGCTGCAAGCAGCAAGACTGGGTTTGCAGAGTGGCATGCCTCCAGGGGAGGTTGGGTGGTTTATGGACAGGATTTTCCTGAAACCTGGCTAGGTGATAGCCTCATCATTGGTGCTTCCTCTGGGGTGCCCATCAAAAGGGGTGCAACAGAGACAATAAGTGTTGCCACTGCTCCAAGTAAAGGTAAGGATGTCAAGTCAAAGAAAATGAAAGCTGCTGATGTTGGCGAGAGTACAGGAGGTGTGGAAATAGGCTTTGAGGCGAAAAGAAGGAAGACAGGAAAACCTCAAGCACACTTGGCATCTCAGGAAGGCAAGGATGTCAGGGAACATTTGGTTTCAAGGACCCGGAAGAAGACTAAGGTAGAGCCTTCTTTTCCCCAGGTTCCTGTGACTGCCTCAGTCCATGGTTCTTTAGGATCCTCTGATTTGGTATCCCAGCCTCCTTTAGGACCCTCTGGGCGTACTCGTAGTAAGCAAAAGACTTCCAGAGAATCTGTAGAGAGAGAGAGAAGGGCAAGACTTTTTTCCTTCTTCTCTCTTTTTTTTTTTGTCGCACTTGTTTCTATTTTGCTGACGAGTGGTGATTTCCTTTGCAGTCTAAGCGCAAGTCTGATCACAAGACGGGTAAGAGCCAATCTTCTGGAGACGACGTGGTATGTGTTCCCCTTTTTCTTTTGTTCTTTCCCTTTTGTTCTGTCATTGTGTTGTCTGCATTCCTGCTGTTGTGTTTTTTTTTTCTTTCTTTTGACACTGCCTTTTCCTCTTCTCCTTCCTTTAGGTGGAGGTATCCCCTCCTATGACTGACAAGGCTCTGGGGGAGGAAATTATCACAGCTCTTTCTGTTGTTTTTCCTGTTATGGGGGAGGAGCCCCCTACTGATGACCCAGCCGAAGAAACTGGGCAACCAATGCAAGGTTCCCAGGATTCCCAGGATCCCAAAGCTTCTAGGATCCCGTCATCTCAAAGTCCCCATCTTGAGCGTACTCCCAGTCCTATTAGGACTGTGTTTCCTCAGTCCTTGTCAGATAAAGGTGCTTTGGGAGACACTCCTTTATCCAAACAAACAGGTAAACCTTGTTCCCTTGGAATGGCGTTATATTCTACTTTCTTTTCCAATTTTTTCTTGAGTTCCTCCTTTTCCTTTTCCTTTTAGGTCAAACCAGTGAGAAATCCGCTCCCAGTGTTGCCTCTTCTTTAGAATCAGAAAGCTCAGAAGGTGAGTGCAAGTTACTCCCATCGTGTTTCCTTTTCTTCCTCCTCCTTTTCTTTTTATATATGTCGAAGCCCCCTGCATCTATCCCTTCTTTTAGCCACTTTGCCATTGGTCCTTCACCTTTTCTTCAACTTGCCTTATGTTCCTTCCCAGAATCTTCGGGGAAGTCAGGAGATCAGGAAGAAGAGGCTCTGCCCCAAGAAGCTGGAACCGGTTTGTTCTTCTTTTTCTCCCTTTTTTTTTTAAGACTAAATCTGTTCTTCCTCTTCTTTTCTTTTTTTTCTTTTTTTTTTGAATATTGATACAGGCTTTGCAGGTTCTGAGCCTGTTATTCCTGAAGGAATTGTGAGACCTGCTCAAGTTGCTGACCTTCGTCCAGAGCAAAAGGCTGCAAGTCCCCTTGTTTCTGCAAGTGGTGACACAGTGATGGGGGATGCCTCGAAGATGACTGCCTCAGATCTTGATTCAAGGCTTTCTTCTTTTCTGGCTCGCTTTGATCTCTTGGAATTCAACAGTCTTCCTGCCAGCCACTTCCATATTTTTGGGTCTTCTTATGGCAGCTTCCTGCGTTTCTCCGTTCCTGTGGAAGGCCTGCCGCTGCTAGAGAGTCTGCTTAAGAGTCACGAGGATTTCACCAGCGGCTTCAGGGGAGGCGTTTTTTTGGGCAATATTTTAATGGAGTTGCTGTGTGCTGTGCTGATTTCCCTAAGGAATTCCTCTGTAGATTCCTTGTCCGAAGAAAAGCTTCTGGAGTGGAGAGGGGTGGTGCAAGACCTTCTAGAGGCCAAGTTTAACTTGTCTTTTCTGCTGGATCACTTGCGTCTGCTGGCCCATATGCTGTTTCAGAGGCAATCTTTCGAGAGTATAGACACTGAGATAGCTGCTGCTGAGGAAGCTTTGGCTCGTGCTCACAAGGTTTTACAAGACTTGAAGGTCAAGCGGCAGAGGATCCTTTCTACTTTGGCTGTGCCTGTTATTTCTCCGGATGCCTCCCTGTTGGCCGGCCTCATTCCTTAGCCTTCTTTTTTTTTAGATTTACATAGACAATTTGGGATTGTATAAGTTTTTTTTTTCTTTTTTTTTTTGAACATTGTTCTGCTTTTTGCTTTCTCTTTTGTGTTTCAAAACTGTTTCTCTTTTTTTTTTTCAGTATGTGAATCTACCTTTTTCTTTGGTATATTGCCTTTTCTTTCCTATCGCTCTTTCCTTTCCTGAGTCCTGGACCATGGTTTTCACAGGTTTCTCTGTAAATTCTGGTCCAGGTACCCGGTAATCTATTATGTAAGTACTGAACTGGGTACACTGGTATCCTTCTCTATGTACATATATTTTTTCGAGATACGGTCCCAGTTCATGAACTTTGACAGGTTCCCCTTTTGCCAAGTGCTAGGCTAGGTATCCTAGATATTTTGCTTTTATTCTGTGATCCTAGACCTATGCACTTGGGACTGTTTGTGGGGTATCTGAAATTATTTGTGGGGTGAATCCTGGGCCATATGTAAAAGGGCATTACACACTCTTCCCCCTTTTTTTTTGACTCAGGTATCCTTCCTTAAATTTATCCAAACTTGTTTTTTTTTTTTTCTTTATAGTATGAAAAACTTAAATGTTGAAGAAATAGGAATTTCATTAAAACATAGTCATTTTCAAGGAACAAAGAAAAAGTCTTTTGGTGCAGTATTGACCACAAAGTGTCAATCTATCACATGTTCCTGAACAAAATTAGCTTAGACTAGAATTCATGATAAAAGCTGAAAAAGACAAAAATAAAAGGAACTTAGCAGATAGTGAAACTGGTGAAAGGACCCTGAGGTACCGGGATCCCTTTGTCCTTATGCATAATATTGCTTCAGCCACTTCCCGTTTATGGGCTCTGTCAGGACTGTTCCATCTTCTTTGGCAAGGTAATAATACCCACTTTCATGAGCTGTATTGATGATGTAAGGTCCTTCCCATTTCGGGGTGAACTTGGAAGGCCCTGGCAGGTTCCTCCTCACATGCTCCGCCATCCTTAGCACTAATTGCCCTTTACTGAACACTCTTGGGCGTACTGCTTGTGCATATGCTCTGGTCATTCTTTGCTGGTATCTCTGGCTTCTTTTCTTAGCCAGTTCTCTTTCTTCTTCTACTCCTTCCAGATCTGCTAGCCTCTTTTCATTGCTTGTGTCCTCACTTTCTCCCTGGTTTTCCTCTAGAACTACCCTTGGTGTAGGAATGACTAACTCCACAGGGCTGATGGCTTCCGTTCCATAAACCAGGGAGAATGGGGAGAATCCTGTGGCTGTCTTTACAGAGCTTCTACATGCCCAAAGCACATCTGCCAGATGGTCACTCCATTTTCCTCCATACTCATGTTTCATTTTCTTAAGGATCTTTAATATTACCCTATTAGTGGCTTCAGCTTGGCCGTTTCCTTGTGGGTAGTATGGGGTAGACCTTCCATGCTTGATGTGGTATGCTTCAGTTAATCCCTTCATATCTCTGTTTATGAATGGGGTTCCATTGTCGCTGATCAATCTTCTGGGGATCCCGAACCTTGTAATGATGTGGTTTCGAATAAAATTTGCCACAGCTGCTCCAGTAGCTTTTTTCAAAGGGATGGCCTCTACCCATTTTGTAAAGTACTCCGTGGCTGCCAGGATCCATATATAACCATTGGATGGAGGATTTATGGGCCCTATGAGATCGAGCCCCCAAGTATGAAAAGGCCATGGCGTCGTCATATCCTGTAGGACATTTGGGTGAGTGTGAATTGCATCTCCTAGGACTTGGCAAGCATGACATGTTTTGACCAGCTCCTCAGAGTCTCTTTTCATCGTTGGCCAGTAATATCCCAACAACAATAACTGCTTATACAGTCTTCTCTTTCCTGGGTGACTTCCACAGTCTCCAGAGTGCACCTCTCTGACTACTTCTCTAGCTTCCTTTGGTCCCAGGCACCTGAGGGGATCCCCATGATATCCCTTTTTGAATAAAATGTCGTTCTGCAAGAAATACCTGCACGCTAGTTTCTTGAGCTTGTGGGCCAGTTCCCTGTCGGTTGGCAGGATCCCCCGAGCCAGGTATCCTATGAAAGGAACCCGCCAGTCTTCTGCAATGAACACCGCGTAGCTTTCTTCTTTATCAATTGCCAAACGACATTCCTGGCATTTCCCCTGTATGATTGCTGCTTCCTTGTCCATATCTGGCCAGTAATATCCCCTGCGTTGCATCCTTCTGTATAGGCTGACTTTTTCTGTGACTCCACATGCTTGGGCGTGTAATTCTTCTAGTTTCGCCTTTCCTTCCTTCTCGGTGATACATCTGGACAATATTCCTCCTGGCAGTCTCTTATATAACTCTCCTTCTATCTGAGTGTAATCCATTAGTTCTTTGATGTTCCCTCTGGGGCTTGCCTCTTTCATCTTTTCTTTGATTTCGTCCCTCCAGTCCCACTGTTTGGATTCCCCGGGGTACATCCCTTGGAGGATCCTTACAATAGAATGTTCCTGCCTTCCTATTTTTATCAGCGTATCCCTCCCATTAAATGGTATTTGGGATCCCAGGGTGGCGAGAGCATCTGCAAACTTGTTCTCACTTCTTTGAGTGTATTCTACGCTGAAGGTTTGAAATTCCATCTCCAGCCTTTGTGCCCAAGTCCTGTAGGCTGCCAGGCTTTGTTCTCGTAGTGCAAAGTCACCTTTCACTTGGGAGATTACAAGATTAGAATCTCCCAACACTCTCATATGTTTCACTCCTATGCTAAGTGCTATAGTCAACCCGGTTAAGTATGCCTCATATTCAGCTGCGTTATTGGAGCATGAGAAACCAAGCTTGAAGGACAGGGGCATGATATCCCCATTTTCGCAGCTTAGTACAATTCCTACCCCATTTGAAGTTGCTGTAGCTGATCCGTCAAACCTCATGGTCCATTTCTTCCCTGGGATCTCCATCACTGCTACCTCGCCGGGGATTTCTTCACTCAGCGGGCCTTCTTCCTTTCCTGGGAATTGAGCAAGCAAATCTGCTATGGCCTGGCTCTTGACAGCCTTGGGAGTTTTTATGCCTATATCATATTGTGAGAGTAACACTAGCCATTGTGCTATCCTTCCCGTGAGAAGGGGCTGGTGTAGGAGTGCTTTTATGGGGTGGGATTTAGTTACCAAGAGGATTTGGTGAGCTGAGAAGTACCTCTTCAACCTTTGGGATGCATAAATGATCACTAGGCAAGCTTTCTCTATTCTGGGGTACGTGGTCTCGGTATCCTTGAGTGTTCTGCTTACATAATATATGGGCTGCTCATTCCCTTGGTCGTCTTCTTGTGCCAACAAAGCTCCTATTGCCTAGGAGTTTGATGCTAGGTATAGCAACAGAGGTCGCCCACGTACTGGTGCCTGAAGGGTGGGCAGATGATTCATAATGCCCTGAATTCTTTGAAAAGCTTCCTGCTGCTCCGTTCCCCAGGTAAATTCATTTCCCTTTTTTAATAGCTTGGATAGGCCTGCTGTAGCTGAGGCTAAACCAGGCACAAACCTCCTGATGTAGGAGACCCTTCCCAGGAAGCTTTTGAGTTCCCTAATAGTAGTTGGCCTTCTCATCGTGGCAATAGCTGTGGCCTTGGCTGGGTCCACGCTTATGCCTTTGTGATGTACTAGGAACCCGAGGAACTTTCCAGCAGACACTCCAAAGGCGCACTTCATGGGGTTCATACGTAACTTGTATTTCCTGCATCTTTCAAAGACTTGCTCAAGTACTTGGAAATGTCCTGTTCTGGTTTTTGACTTGACTACAATATCGTCTACATAATCTTCCATTTCCTCATGCATCATGTCATGGAAAATGGCTGTCATGGTTCGTTGATACGTAGCCCCCTCATTTTTGAGGCCAAAGGGCATTACAGTGTAGTAAAAGTTCCCAATCGGAGTTCTGAATGCTGTCTTCTCTGCATCTTTGGCTGCCATGCGGATCTGGTTGTATCCACTGTACCCATCCATAAATGAGAACATCGAGTTTCCAGCGGCTGAATCTACAAGGAGGTCTATATTGGGCAAGGGGAACTCATCTTTAGGACATGCCTTGTTCAGGTTGCGAAAGTCTACACAGCAACGGATTTGACCATTTTTCTTCTTCGCAGGTACAATGTTGGAAAGCCATTTTGGATGTTGGATGGGTTTGATAAAACCAGCTGTTAGTAATTTCCTGACCTCTTGGACTATTTGAGCTTCTATCTCAGTGTGGAAGACCCTAGCTGGTTGGACTACTGGCCTCATCCCCGGGTCCACATTAAGAGAATGGACTACCAACTCTGGGTCTAGACCAGGCATCTCATCATAGGTCCATGCAAACACATCTCTGTATTTTTGAAGTAAGGTTACCAGTTGTTCTCTTTCTTGAGCCACCAGTTGACTGCTAATGAAGACAGGTTTTCGGGATCCTGGTTCTGTTCCCAAGTCTACTTCCTTTAATTCTTCCTCAGGCTGGATCTGAGCCTCCTTAACTGGTTCTTCTGGGATTTCTTCTTGGGCCATCATGCAGCTTGGTGGTCCGGGACCTTCCTGCACAATGCATTCAGGTCCCGCGCACCTTCACAAACGATAAATCAGCCTTCCCCCAGGTTCCCGAACCACCACACATTCTCGGGATCTTGAAGAGTTGGGCTCCCTCTTCTGTCTCTTTCTTTCTAGAAGGTTTCTCAGGTCACGGGTGCCCCTTCCTCCTTCTTCTTCTTCTAGGACTGGTGCCCCCGGGGTCCCCGGGGCGGGGTTCTCATCATCTGGCTCCAATTCATCATAAAACATTGTTTCTGCGAAGTTCACTTCTCCCTGGCTGAAAGGATTACGATTGGCAGGGATCCTTATGGGCCTCCCATTCAGTCTCCCTTTAATGCATTGATGGAACGTGGATGGAATAAGGCGATGTTTATGAAGCCACGGGCGTCCCAACAACACGTGATAAGAAACTTCTACATTAATTACATGAAACCTTGTCAGAGCTACTATCGGCCCCACCCTTAAGGCTAGCTGCACGTATCCTTCTGTTGACTCTACTGATCCTCCAAATCCTGTTATCTCCATGGGAGTCCCCAGGATCCTTCTGTCAACTAACCCAATAGCTTCCAGGGTACTTAAGGCTATGAGGTTGAGTGATGCCCCTGTATCCACCAGTGCTCTTCTGACTTGAACGCCGTTTATGGTGGCCATTAGATAAAGGGGTCTACGGTGGTCTGGGTGCTCAATCTCCATATCTTCATCAGTGAAGGTTATTGCATTGGTCGTTTCCAGGAAAGCTCGACTAGCATGTGACTCAGCTGTAAAGCATTCCATCCCTAAATCTGCTGCTATGCTCATGAGAGACTCTGTGGCCACCCTCCTTGCTTCTGGTCCGAATCCTAATTGATTGAATAGTGACCTGAACTTGGGATTCTTCTGGAGAGTCCTTACTGTGCTCGGGTGGAAGGATCCTTCAGATTCTCCTGCTTCTGCCGGGTTCCCGTGTATTACTACTGCTACCACCCCTTTTCCTTTGTGGTTAGGCAAGGGGTTTCTCTGCACTTCCGACTCCTTCTAGGTGAGCTCCAGGGTTCCTTCTCTCAACTTTTTGTGGAAGAGTCTGCGAAGGGTCCAGCAATCCTTGGTGGAGTGCTTGACATAATTATGGATTCTGCAAAATAAAGGGTTCTTCCTTTCTTCTTCTGTTGGTGGCCTGGACACTGTGAATGGCCTGACCACCCCGTCTCCAATCCACTTGTCTAGGACATGGCTTAACTCCTCAGCTGTACATGGGATCACTGGTGGTTCCTCAAACACCTTCCCATCTGGTCTCTTCCTTTTCTCTCCTGCTGATGCTGTCATAGCTTGGGATGCGGGCAGCCTTTTTGTTCTCATGGTCTGCGCTGTCCTTCTAGTTCTCTATAGCAGGTCAGCAAATTGTGTGATACATAAATTTTCAAGGTTGAGTCTGTAATCAAAAAGCATGTTGGCTATACAGGTCTCCACGAGCTCCTTTTCTTCATGGTCTCCATAGCAGTCTAGGGACACGTCTTCGAATCTTTTAATGAACTGAACAGGGTCTTCTCCGGGTCTCTGCCTCACCATTTGCAGGTTCTGGAAAGTGATTTTGTCTTCACCTGGGTAATATTTGGCGCAGAATTTTTCCATCATCTCATCCCAGGTCTTGATGGACCCGGGTCTCAGCGTGGTGTACCAAGTGTATGCCCTATCCACTAAGGATTTGGCGAATTCCCTTAGACATAATTCTTTGTCTCCTGCATAGGGGCCCATAGTGTGGACAAACCTACTCACATGTTCCACTGCACTTCCATTCCTTCCATCGAAAGGATGGAACTTTGGAGGTTCGTACCCCTTAGTGTATGGTTTGCCAAGAAATTCTGGAGGGAACGGGGGATCCCGAGAGAATTGCTTGGGGATCCCTGAGAGTTTTTCCCTTTCTTGCTCCAGGAGGGCATTGACGTCTACCAGCGTCAAGTACTGAGGGTTGGCCCTTCCTCCCACTGCTGACCCTCCTTCTGGATGTGCCCCATCCTGGTGACCAGTAGGGGGAATATTGTCTCTGACCTCCTGTGTCCTGCCTTCTTTGAGAAGACGAACTTCTTACTCCAGATCCTTTAACATTGCTGTCATTCTGGCCATTAGGTCTGGTTCCTGCCTCGCGTGTCTTTGTTCTGACACCACCTCCTGTTCTACCAAGGGTATCCCACCTCCTTACCTGGAGACTTCCTCGTTTTCTCCTACAGGCTCAGAGGCCGTAGGTGGCACATTAGTTCCCTTGCTGTTTCTTTGTCTTGGAGGCATTCTCTGTGAAGGGTTGTTTCTTCCTTCTTCTTTGCTCAGTCCCCAGTGGAGTCGCCAAAATGTGAGAGTGCCCTTTTTTTTAGGATACTCAGGCCCAAGGATCCCTGGCCCAAATAAAAAGAGGGATTTGGTGGACCGGGCCTTGACTCACCGCAGCTAACGAGCTGTTTAAGAATCAAGTAGGTACAGAGAATACTCCTGACAATAAAAAAAATGACAAACAAAGATATCGTAGAATGCCCAAAAATGTTAGCAACGTAAATTCAGAACAAAGACAGGATTAGCAAAACGATAAAGAAAAGGTGCTGTGGGGATCCTGGGAGTTATGAGGCAGTATTTCATTAACAAGTTATCTGTTTGATTACAGAAAGCTCACTAGGACGTGATACAAGGTCCAATCAAGCTCAAAAATTGCAGTCTTGAATGGCTATTTCAACCTTCAAAACTTGCAAAGTTTGATTCCTGTTGAATCCGAGTATGTGCAATAGTGGCCTTTACAGGATATCGAGAAGAAGTATTTCGTTCTTCCCTTAGTATTTTTCTTTCTAGATGGATTTTTCTGATGGTTCTTCCTAGAGAGTTTCTTCTTTTTTTTTGTGTGTTTCTTTTCCTTTTTCTTGCTGCCTTCTTCACGACCCGTCCCCTCCTTTTATAATGGAGTTTTTCTGGGTGTCCCGGGTTCCCCTGTTTTGTTCTTTTGCAAACAGAGCATGTTCTGTCTCTGTCGCCT